>NC_139625.1:88203350-88220850 GCF_964638095.1 Poromitra crassiceps | reverse complement strand
GTCTGTCTGTATGTATGTATGTAAGAGAGTGCAGAATTAATACGTTTAACTCTTTCCCAGCCAGCTCAAAAAAAGTTGCCAGCCACTGCCGTGCTGGCGGCTATATATATATATATATATATATATATATATATATATATATATATATATATATATATATATATATATATATATATTGATAACGTATACTGTATATCGCGTGAAGCCATTGGATATATATATACTGTATATTTTAGGGCTGTCAGCGTTAACGCGTTAATCACGATTAAGGGCCGACCATAACGCATTTTTTTAAATCTCGTTAATCGCATGCCGCTATTTTGTCCCTTCGTCACACCCGTACTTGTAGTCAAGCTGGTCGCAGCGGTTTCCTGTCTCCTGCTGTTGCAGGCATAGAAGAGAAAGACAGCAACACGCTTCTAAATGGCTCGTTTTACTTTAAAAAACTCCCAAATGGCACAGTGGACAAGTCAACAGTAGTTTGCACCTGACCGAAGTACATCGAGTTTGAGCTATCACCTAAAAGCTAAGCATACCGGAGCAGCTAGCGTCGCCGTAGCCTCAACGCGAGATCAGTCACTCTCCCTTCAGAGTCTCGGATGCGCGGGTCCTCTAGCCACTGGGAGGTCGGCACCAATGGCTTCACGCGATATACACGTTATCATTCAATAGTTTCCAATACCGAGCCATTATTCACATGGAAGTGCCAAAGTTTTTAGCTCAGACACAGCCTTTTTCGGCTGTGTCATTTAGGGTTTCGACTGCTCCACAGCGTCGCCGCCAGAAGTATCGGTTCTGGAGCGTATACTGCACTGTTTACAATTGTGCATTTATTTTCTGTTCAAGATATATTTTGTAGACATTGTTACCTCCTGTCTACATTGCACTTCTATTGAATTGAAAATAAATCCAAAATTCAAGATCACAAATTACATTTATTTGCATTCATTTGATTCCCAATCACGACACACTGGTAAGAATTATTAATATCGAATAAAAAATGCTTTGAAATGCAAAATAATGGCATTTTAAACATGCGATACAAAGATGCGATTAATCACGATTAACAATAGTTAATCACAAGATTAATCGCGATTAAGAAGATTAATCATTTGACAGCCCTAATATATATATATCAGGGCTGCACGTT
The DNA here is from genome assembly GCF_964638095.1 of Poromitra crassiceps. Taxonomy (NCBI): domain Eukaryota; kingdom Metazoa; phylum Chordata; class Actinopteri; order Beryciformes; family Melamphaidae; genus Poromitra; species Poromitra crassiceps. The sequence continues at coordinate 88,219,700 of NC_139625.1, read as the reverse complement.
AAATCGATTTTGAATCGTAATTCAAATGAATTAGTTAGGACGATGTAAAAAAAAAAAAGACTGGATTTGTGACTAAAAGACTTGAGACTTGACTGAGACTTGTGACCAAAGACTTGAGACTTGACTTATACTCTATCTCAAAGACTTCAGACTTGACTTGGACTCTAGCTCAAAGACTTGAGACTTGACTTATACTCTATCTCAAAGACTTCAGACTTGACTTGGACTCTAGCTCAAAGACTCGAGACTTGGGCATCCGGGTAGTGTAGCAGTAGATTCCCTGCCTAGTACCAACACAAGGGTCGCAGGTTCGCGCCCCGTGTTACCTCCGGCTTGGTCGGACGTCCATACAGGCACGATTGGCTGTGTCTGCGGGTGGGAAGCCGGAATAAGGGTATGGTCGCTGCACTAGCACCTCCTCTGGTCGGTCGGGGCGCCTGTTCAGGGCAGAAGGGAACTGGTGGGAATAGCGTGATCCTCCCACGGGCTACGTCCTGCTGGTGAAGCTCCCTGCCGTCAGGTGAAAAGAAGCGGCTGGCAACTGCACATGTATGGGAGGAAGCATGTGTGTGTCTACGGCTCTCCCCAGATTGGCAGAGGGGGTAGCGACCAGGGCAGCAAGGGGGGGAATTGGCCAAGTACAATTGGGGAGAAATGGGGCTACTCCTCAGGGTTAATGTGTATGTAAAAAAAAAAAAAAAAAAAAGCAATTCTCTGGCGGACCACCAGGCGGCAGACCACAGTTTGGGAACCAATGATCAATGACATCATTTTTAGACATATATGTTTGACTCTTTATATAAAATGATCATAACTACATTTTATAAAGACCATAGTAATGCAATGAAATAAAATACAAAAAATACAGATGTAAAAAAGGGCAATTGCCCCCTCACATTCAATGGGCATGACGCCTCTGCGCGTGGCTCTCCTCTCCTTCCTGGTTTTGGCCGTCGCATGTTTTTAACCCTCGAAGTGCTGGACTATTTGGCAAGGTGCGCATAACAGAGCCATCGATTTTATAACACGGATTGACGGAAAAAAGTCATCATTAGGGAGGAAAGAGTTAACGTACTTAGGTAACGGCGGCGGCGGTCCCATTGGGACCACGCAGCGTGTGACCCCTCTGACTTCCTGTCAGGTACATCCGCTTCCTGCCAGACTACCTGCGCACAGCGGAGCAGCACTTCTTCGTTGGTTTCAGGGTGACCTACTACGTCTTCACTGACCAGCCCCACAACGTGCCCACAGTCAAGATGGCCGCTGGCAGACAGGTAAACCTCTGCTGCTTCTTCTTTTTTTCTGACCCCCCCCCATTTTCTCCCCAATTCCCCGGTCGCTGCTCTACCCCCTCTGCTGATCTGGGAAGAGCCATGCTTCACCATGCACCACGCTTCCTCCGACACATGCGCCAGCCCTTCTTTTTCACCTGACAGCGGGGAGCTTCACCGGCACGACATACACGTGGGAGGATCACACTATTCCCACCAGTTCCCTTCCACCCCGAACAGGTGCCCCGACCGATTAGAGGAGGCGCTGGTGCAGCAACACATACCCTTAATTCGGCTTCCCACCCGCAGACACAGCCAATCGTGCCTGTATGGACACCCGACCAAGCCGGAGGTAACACGGGAGCGCGAACCTGCGACCCTCGTGTTGGTATTCTATTTCAAACATTCTAATATGTATTTGTACATCATGTGATTTTGCCAAAGAGCTTAAATTGATAAGAACTGAAGGCAACAACATGGCTGCAGCGCTGTTGTCAAAAAGCCACAAGAGCTTTGTCTCTTGCCTTCAATACTGCTTTGTCTGAGCTCCAGCCAAGAACTGGCATAACCTTAGCTTAGCTGCAAGCCACAGTATTGCTTACTGCTCCTCTCCTCTCCTCTCCTCTCCTCTCCTCTCCTCTCCTCTCCTCTCCTCTCCTCTCCTCTCCTCTCCTCTCCTTTCCTCCTCTCCTCTCCTCTCCTCTCCTATCTCTCCTCTCATCTCCTTTCCTCCTCTCCTCTCCTCCTCTCCCCCTCTCATCTCCTCTCCTCCTCTCTCCTCTCATCTCCCCTCCTCTCCTCTCCCCTCCTCTCCTATCTCTCCTCTCCTTTCCTCCTCTCATCATCTCCTCTCTCTTCTTCTCATATCTCCTCTCCTCCTCATCTCCTTTCCTCCTCTCTCCTCCTCTCATCATCTCCTTTCCCCATCATCTCCTCTCCTCCTCTCTCCTCTCATCTCCTTTCTCTCCTCTTCTCTTCTCCTCCTCTCTCCTCATCTCATCATCCCTCCTCTCCCACTCTCCTCTCCTCCTCTCCTCTCCTTCTCATCTCTCCTCTCATCTCTCCTCCTCTCATCTCCTCTCTCCTAGCTGTCAGTACGTGAGGCGCCCAGCTCGAAGCGTTGGCAGGAGATCTCAGCTCGTCGTATGGAGCTGATCCAGAGGCTGATCGAGGAGGAGCTGCTGGGCCGGGCGGACTACATCTTCTGCCTGGACGTGGACACCAAGTTCCACGGCCGCTGGGGCACCGAGTCTCTGAGCCCCCTGGTGGGCGTCATTCACCCAGGTCACAACCACAGACACCACCATGTGATTTCACCCAGGTCACAACCACAGACACCACCATGTGATTTCACCCAGGTCACAACCACAGACACCACCATGTGATTTCACCCAGGTCACAACCACAGACACCACCATGTGATTTCACCCATGGTCACAACCACAGACACCACCATGTGATTTCACCCAGGTCACAACCACAGACACCACCATGTGATTTCACCCAGGTCACAACCACAGACACCACCATGTGATTTCACCCAGGTCACAACCACAGACACCACCATGTGATTTCACCCAGGTCACAACCACAGACACCACCATGTGATTTCACCCATGGTCACAACCACAGACACCACCATGTGATTTCACCCAGGTCACAACCACAGACACCACCATGTGATTTCCCCCATATATATATATATATATTTAAGCAATATAGCATGAGAGCAAGTGTGTTGTGGAGAATATATCCCGCTGATAAGCTGTTATCGGCCTCGTGGGATAACAGCTTATCAGCGGGATATATTCCACAATACCACGCAGCTCGAGTGCTATATTGCTTTTATAAAACGGTTTCCAAGTATAATAATATAATAATAATAATACTATAAGTCCGACTGGCATTGTATTCTGATAGTCAGTTGAAACACTACTGTAAGGCGGGACCTCTAGCAAGAAGATAGACCTGCGGGTGATTTGATTGGATCGTTCTGGAGACTGAAGTCGACATTGGCCAATCCTGGCGCTTGCTGAGAAGCTGAGAGCTTTTTGCAAAGCCCGACACCAGAGCCGTATGCCGACACCAAGTAACGTTACGTCTTATTTAGAAATGCGGGGTTAAGAGTGAAGGCGCGCGAGAGAGGGGTTAAGACATTAGCCCGCGTCTATTCTTGTACAAAACATCATTTTCTGCGAAGTATTAGTAAAGTTATAAGCGAAGATCGATTCACAAGGATCTGAAAGCTGTCTCCGCCATTTTGTTTTTGAGGTACTTTTAGTAAGAGAGTTGCGCCATCATGCGTCCATAATGACTCATTGTACAAAGACTTGAAGGACTAGTGACCCTCCATACAGCAGATCAGGAGAAAGCTGTTTGGCTCGAGCGCAGCGCTGCCTTTTAGTAAGAGAGTTGCCATGGCAACCAATAACCCATGGCCATGGGTTATTGAACTCGGTTACTGGAATTATACAATGGCTGTGAACCAATCAGATTGCTTGATTTGAGAGAGCCGTTTTATAAATATATATATATATATATATATATTACATATTTCTACTATATGTCTGTCTGCCTGTCTGTCTCTCCAGATTACTATGCGAGCCCTCGCAGCACGTTTCCGTATGAGCGCCGTAAACAGTCCCGAGCGTACGTTGCTCCTGGTGAGGGGGACTTCTATTACTGCGGCGGGGCGTTTGGCGGGTTGGTGCCCGAGGTGCAGCAGCTCGCGAAAACCTGCCGACAAAACTTTGAGCAAGACGCGCAGCAAGGCATCGAGGCTGCCTGGCAGGAGGAGAGCCACCTCAACAGGTACACAGCCAGACCGGACTGAGAAATCCATCTATTGGTTTAGCTCCATCCCAGCAGTGTGAGAAATCCATCTATTGGTTTAGCTTCGTCCTAGAAGTGTGAGAAATCCATCTTTTGGTTTAGCTTCGTCCCAGCAGTGTGAGAAATCCATCTATTGGTTTAGCTCCATCCCAGCAGTGTGAGAAATCCATCTATTGGTTTAGCTCCATCCCAGCAGTGTGAGAAATCCATCTATTGATTTAGCTCCATCTCAGCAGTGTGAGAAATCCATCTATTAGTTTAGCTTCGTCCTAGCAGTGTGAGAAATCCATCTATTAGTTTAGCTTCGTCCCAGCAGTGTGAGAAATCCATCTATTGGTTTAGCTCCATCCCAGCAGTGTGAGAAATCCATCTATTAGTTTAGCTTCGTCCCAGCAGTGTGAGAAATCCATCTATTAGTTTAGCTTCGTCCCAGCAGTGTGAGAAATCCATCTATTGGTTTAGCTCCATCCCAGCAGTGTGAGAAATCCATCTATTGGTTTAGCTCCATCCCAGCAGTGTGAGAAATCCATCTATTAGTTTAGCTTCATCCCAGCAGTGTGAGAAATCCATCTATTGGTTTAGCTCCATCCCAGCAGTGTGAGAAATCCATCTATTGGTTTAGCTTCGTCCCAGCAGTGTGAGAAATCCATCTATTGGTTTAGCTCCATCCCAGCAGTGTGAGAAATCCATCTATTGGTTTAGCTCCATCCCAGCAGTGTGAGAAATCCATCTATTGGTTTAGCTTCGTCCCAGCAGTGTGAGAAATCCATCTATTAGTTTAGCTTCGTCCCAGCAGTGTGAGAAATCCATCTATTGGTTTAGCTCCATCCCAGCAGTGTGAGAAATCCATCTATTGGTTTAGCTCCATCCCAGCAGTGTGAGAAATCCATCTATTAGTTTAGCTTCGTCCCAGCAGTGTGAGAAATCCATCTATTGGTTTAGCTCCATCCCAGCAGTGTGAGAAATCCATCTATTGGTTTAGCTCCATCCCAGCAGTGTGAGAAATCCATCTATTGGTTTAGCTCCATCCCAGCAGTGTGAGAAATCCATCTATTGGTTTAGCTCCATCCCAGCAGTGTGAGAAATCCATCTATTGGTTTAGCTTCGTCCCAGCAGTGTGAGAAATCCATCTATTAGTTTAGCTTCATCCCAGCAGTGTGAGAAATCCATCTATTGGTTTAGCTTCGTCCCAGCAGTGTGAGAAATCCATCTATTAGTTTAGCTTCATCCCAGCAGTGTGAGAAATCCATCTATTGGTTTAGCTTCGTCCCAGCAGTGTGAGAAATCCATCTATTGGTTTAGCTTCGTCCCAGCAGTGTGAGAAATCCATCTATTGGTTTAGCTTCGTCCCAGCAGTGTGAGAAATCCATCTATTAGTTTAGCTTCGTCCCAGCAGTGTGAGAAATCCATCTATTAGTTTAGCTTCATCCCAGCAGTGTGAGAAATCCATCTATTAGTTTAGCTTCATCCCAGCAGTGTGAGAAATCCATCTATTGGTTTAGCTTCGTCCCAGCAGTGTGAGAAATCCATCTATTGGTTTAGCTCCATCCCAGCAGTGTGAGAAATCCATCTATTAGTTTAGCTTCATCCCAGCAGTGTGAGAAATCCATCTATTGGTTTAGCTTCATCCCAGCAGTGTGAGAAATCCATCTATTAGTTTAGCTTCATCCCAGCAGTGTGAGAAATCCATCTATTGGTTTAGCTTCGTCCCAGCAGTGTGAGAAATCCATCTATTGGTTTAGCTCCATCCCAGCAGTGTGAGAAATCCATCTATTAGTTTAGCTTCGTCCCAGCAGTGTGAGAAATCCATCTATTGGTTTAGCTTCATCCCAGCAGTGTGAGAAATCCATCTATTAGTTTAGCTTCATCCCAGCAGTGTGAGAAATCCATCTATTAGTTTAGCTTCATCCCAGCAGTGTGAGAAATCCATCTATTAGTTTAGCTTCGTCCCAGCAGTGTGAGAAATCCATCTATTAGTTTAGCTTCGTCCCAGCAGTGTGAGAAATCCATCTATTAGTTTAGCTTCGTCCCAGCAGTGTGAGAAATCCATCTATTAGTTTAGCTTCGTCCCAGCAGTGTGAGAAATCCATCTATTGGTTTAGCTTCGTCCCAGCAGTGTGAGAAATCCATCTATTGGTTTAGCTCCATCCCAGCAGTGTGAGAAATCCATCTATTAGTTTAGCTTCATCCCAGCAGTGTGAGAAATCCATCTATTGGTTTAGCTTCGTCCCAGCAGTGTCCAGAGGCAGCTACGGGTGGGTTTTAGGTCTGACGACAGTGAGAGGCGAGCCCATGATAGACGGTGATCAGAATCAGAATCAGAATTATTTTATTCGGCCATACAGTAGTATGTTTTTGCACATACAAGGAGATTGTCTTGGTGTAGTAGGTGCACACGTTACATGAGATATAGACAACACAATAACACAATAAATACACCTAAATTTAAACAGATACAAGATATGGACAGAGTATTTACAGCCAAGTGTGGCAGAGTACAACGGGAGCAAGGCAAAGTGACAGGTAAGTACAACGTTGGCAAAAGTACAGTTCTCAGAATTGGCAATTTTAGCAAAATATATACATGATAGATATAAGAGTATTAACGGATTATATTCACAGGTTATATGCATGAATTGCATTGTGGGGGCGGCTTAGCTCAGGAGGTAGAGCGGGTCGGCCAATGACGCAACGGTTGGCGGTTCGATCCCCGCTCCCTCCCAGCTGCTGTCGTTGTGTCCTTGCGCAAGACACTTAACCCTCCTTGCCTCGTATGATTGGTATGAATGTAGACATGAATGATGCTGGTCGGAGGGGCCGTTGAGCGCCGATGTGTGGCTGCCATGCTTTCGAACCACCGGTACAAATGGTGTCAACGAATAATGATTCTGTGAAGCGCTTTGAGCACTTGGAAAGGCGCTATATAAATCCAATCATCATTATTATTATTGTATTGCACATGTTAACTGTATAGGGAGGTGGGAGGTGCAACATCTATGCAGTGATGGGCGAACTACTTGGAAAATGTAGTAAGCTAAGCTACAGTACCAGTTACTCTAGATTAAATATAGCTTCACTACATTGAAGCTATCCCCAGAGAAATGTAGCAAGCTAAGCTATGAGCAACATGGCAAAAGTAGCTTGCTACATCAAAGCCTTTTTTTGTCATCATTCAAACACAACTTAGGCTATCTGACGTACTCTAAAACTAAACCTAAACATAACCTACTAAATACTACAAAGAGATACTCAACACTTTTTCCACTTTTTTCTGCTGAAAATCAATATATATTGGAAATTAGCTGTGTTCTTGATGAATCCAGGTCAAAGTCCTGACATTTACTGTAAAACTGAGTAATTCCTCATCTCTTCTCACATATATTATGTGACATTTTTTTTTTTTTTTTTTTTTACAAACAAACACAGCATAGGCTATCTGACTCTAAAACTAAACCTAAACTACTAAATACTACAATTTACACTATGCGCTCTAATCAAAACGCTCCACAAATCTCTCTCTCTCTGTCTCCAACAATCCTCCACACTCCATAGGCCCAGCATGGTGTGCAGCCACTTTTATCAACTTTGGCTGGGAGGGGCCTAGGCACGAGAGATGGGTGGGCTGGGTTTGGTGACGTCACTGATCAAGCTACGTCACTGAGGCCATTTACACCTGGCGTTAACATGCATTTTCTGTGATCAGATTGCAATCCTTCTTCAATGGGTTTTGGGGGTGTTTACACCTGTACTTTCAAGTGATAAAACACAATCTGATTGCAATCTGATCACCAAAAATGCATGTTAATGCCAGGTGTAAATGGTCTCAATGATCAAGAGCTCTGCCAATAGAAAGAGAGGGAAATGTGAGTCTACAGCTGGCCTTTTTGCCTTTCTGGATTGTATGGAACTGCATGGGTATGTGAGAAGAGAAGAGGAATTACTCAGATTTACAGTAAATGTCAGGACTTTGACCTGGATTCCTTAAGAACACAACTAATTTACAATATATATTGATTTTCAGCAGAAAAAAGTGGAAAAAGTGTTGAGTATCTCTTTAAGCTAAATATCTTCACTACTTGTAGCAAGCTACTACCCAACACTGCATCTATGCAGGAGCACTCTGTGTGTGTGTGTGTGTGTGTGTGTGTGTGTGTGTGTGTGTGTGTGTGTGTGTGTGTGTGTGTGTGTGTGTGTGTGTGTGTGTGTGTGTGTGTGTGTGTGTGTGTGTGTGTGTGTGTGTGTGTGTGTGTGTGTGTGTGTGTGCCATCACTGTGGCAGTGATGTTCTTCTGCCACCTGGAAGATTGTTGTTCCCAGGAATTTGAATGACTCCACAGTGCTGGGGAGTCACACAAAACTCGCCGGGGTTTCACAGACATGCAACTGGAAGAACTCCCCTTTGCCCCCTAGTGGCCAAACATGGCAGTGGGGGCATCTCACATTAGTATCGTTTTATAGATATACATTGACACTGAAATGATTTCCTGGTTAAACACAGACCAAATGAGCACCATTGACTTCCATGTGATGCTGCTCTCTGAATATATGTTTATTTGTTTCCTGTTGTGTGCAGGTACATGTGGATCAATAAGCCCAGTAAGTTGCTGTCCCCTGAATACCTCTGGCATGACTTCAAAAGCAGAACACCTGAGGTCCGCATCATCCGCTTCTCCGGAATCATCAAGAACTACGCTGAGATACGGCCCAACGTCTGAAAACTACTCCATCCTATGTTATATTTCTCTAGTGCACTTTAGCCATTTACCCTGTCTCCCCCCGCCCACCCCCCCTTACCCGGGTTTGCATCCTCTATCCCACCCCTAACCCCATCCTCACCCGGGTTCGTATCCTGCCCCCCCCTCCATACTTTATGTGAATGTTGATATGTTTTATAATGCACTGTTTTTATCAGTTTTTACAGTGGACTAGACTTTCAAATGACTTGAAATGGCTCAAAAGTGTCTGATTTGTACTTGTTATTTCTAGAGAAGGGGTGGTTCAGAGTGTGGAGTGGGATGGTTCAGAGTGTGGAGTGGGGTGGTTCAGAGTGTGGAGTGGGGTGGTTCAGAGTGTGGAGTGGGGTGGTTCAGAGTGTGGAGTGGGGTGGTTCAGAGTGTGGAGTGGGATGGTTCAGAGTGTGGAGTGGGGTGGTTCAGAGTGTGGAGTGGGGTGGTTCAGAGTGTGGAGTGGGGTGGTTCAGAGTGTGGAGTGGGGTGGTTCAGAGTGTGGAGTGGGGTGGTTCAGAGTGTGGAGTGGGGTGGTTCAGAGTGTGGAGTGGGGTGGTTCAGAGTGTGGAGTGGGATGGTTCACGTACAAATGGCTACTGCACTGATGTTAACAGCCCGAAACGTTTGCAGGCAATAAAAAGTTTAACTTGGAGTGCTATCCTCTTCTCTTTTATTCATGTACAAATGGTCCATAAACAGCAGCTGGTTCAGATGCCCTCACCAGACAAAGGATTGTTGGGATGAGGGTAGTGTTGTTGAGTGGTTTCACTAGAAAATGACAAAAATATTTTGGCGAAGAATGAAGTGAACCTGAGCTCTTGTTAGGTCCAGGCAGACCAAAATGTTACATTTGAAATAAATCTGCATTGGCATTGCAAGAGCAGTGTGTGCAGGGTTTTTTATTATCCAAGTATTTTTCTGATAACCCCCAGCTGAACACTGAGAGCAGAATATGACTACAGATCCAATCAGATTCGGACCAGATATAGAGGAGGTCTTGGGTATTTTTTTGATTGATAAATGAAACAAATGGTCTTTTTCAGAATTTACAGTGTCTAGCAAGGGCAACGCTCAGGGTTCGAGTTATGGGGGGACCTATGGGGTCTTGGACCCCATAGATAGAGTCTGGGACCCCATAGTCCAGAACACCTGTGGGACCCCCACAAATATAACTTTTTTTTTTTTTTCCCTTTTTTGTGTTCCAAATAACACATTTTTCGATGTAAGAATTATTATTATTTATGTTAACTAGATAAATAGGCTAAATAAGAAACATGTTTTCAGTTTTCCCAAAACAACCATTTGAATTGTTGTGTGAAATAGGCTGCATTTCACCTCCAAGCCACCATGCGCTATGGAGGGTGGATCGTGCCTAAATCAAATACAATACACACAACTAAATACAATACACACATTGAAATACAATACACATATTGGAAATACAATACATATATTGAAAATACAATACACATCTGAAGAATACAATACATGTGTAACAATAAATACAATACCAAAATGCTTAAATACAATACACATATTGAAAATACAATACACATCTCGAAAATCCAACAACTGTATTGTATTTTCGATATGTGTATTGTATTTTGATATGTGTATTGCCTTTTCAATATGTATATTGTATTTCAATGTGTGTATTGTATTGAATTTTGGCATGGGTGATTCGTGCCATAATCAAATACATACATGTATCGAAATACAATACACATATCGAAAATACAATACAGTTGTTGTATTTTCGAGATGTGTATTCTATTTTCAATATGTGTATTGTATTTAAGCATTTCGGTATTGTATTTATTGTTACACATGTATTGTATTTTCAATATATGTATTGTATTTCCAATATGTGTATTGTATTTTCAATATATGTATTGTATTTCCAATATGTGTATTGTATTTTCAATATATGTAGTGTATTTCCAATATGTGTATTGTATTTACAATATATGTATTGTATTTCCAATATGTGTATTGTCTGATTTTTTTTTTTCCAATTTTTTTTAAATTCTTTTTATATATGATATTTTTATATCGTAAAACATAGGTTATATACCCGCTATGCCTATTTCTGGACTTTTTAACCATAATAACCTCTGAAAAGCGCAATAACAACCCAAGAAAGACTACTATTCAAAATCAAATAAAACATTTATTTCACAGCAGCAGATTAAGTGAGGGGGGCGAACATTGAACCGAGGGGGCTAAGCCCCCTTAGGCCCCCTCGTGGCGCCGGGCCTGGTCAGGAATGTTTCCCGTTTTTTTTAGTTGTGACGTACAGTAATCACTCCGTTCCCGCTCCACTCAGCTGGCTCGAGTGCACCACCCAGACACTTCTTTCTGCGACCATGTATCTAGAGACATTTTCTAAAGAGTATAAATTAAGCTTAAGTTGGCTACCTTGGCTACCTTGCTGGCAAAATGTCGACGAAGACGTGGGCCGATCTGCTGCGGGAGGCAGCTAATGCCATGGATCTAATTCCTCCCCCCAGTACCCCTCCTCCAGCAGCTCATCCTGTGCCCCCAATGTCTGTAACGTTACCCTCACGTGGATCAACTTCCATGGAATCAAGAGTTCGTGGTGCTGTGCAAGGTAACGTTAACGTCAAAACCACTGGAAAATATCTAGTTAGCTAGCTCAGATCGCTAGCTAGCATCGCGCTGCTCGCTGCTGCCAAGACGCCAGCATGCATTGAGAATGAATGGCAGCCGGCCGGCTGCTCTCGCTGCTCGTGACGGTCCCTTTGTGAATCCACAGTAAACGCTAGCTGTTGGAATGAAAGGATAGTGCTAGCTAGCTAACAACATTAGCTAGCTAGGCTATGAGAAACCCAAAATACAGATTTGAGCTTGGTTACCGACTGTGCACTTTATTAATGTCCTCTACTGCTGCTGAATAAAAAACAAGTAATTCTTGCCGAAATGACACAACAGAGATTGTATTTTAATCATCATAATGTTTATTTGATTCAATATTGATGTAGGTGAGGTGTCCAGGCTGTTTCAGCCTTACAGCCACCGTCGATCAACGCCATTCAGGAGCCCTGCTGTCCCAGCAAAGAAAACCAAACTGCTGCCCTACACACACTTCTGCTGCCTGGGCGGTAGGAAGGACAACAGTGTCCCTTCGATCTACGAGAAGGAGGTGTTATTGGTAGCTGGTCTGGGCCACAAAAGGATAACGTTCCCAGGTAATTGATAGTCATTCATGAAACTGAATGACACTATTTGAAGGGGTGTACATAAGACTAACATGACACTGTCATGAACCTGTCATATAACCGTGACATGAATGAATCGAGATACACCATCAGATCTTTCTCCTCCCCTCTCCTCACCTCCTCCCCTGTCATATAGATACCTCTCAAAACCAATAACCCTATTCTTTCTGTTTAACCTGATATTCAGGTGGAGGAGAACTACGGCATCGACTGGATTTGACCCAGTGACCCGGGACATGCTTCTGTTATTCAAGTGCCTGAGATTCAACTGTCACGCCAACTTACTCAGGCAGAGCTAGACCAGCTTCCTCATCCTGACAACACAGAGAATGATTATGGGGTGCGCTTGTATTTGCGCACAGTGGATGTCTTGACTAGATTGTTATAACATTGCTGAATCGATTCATAACAGTTAAGAGACAAAATAGACCCCCCCCCCCCAACAATCCATTTTGAAAAACAAGTTATAATAAATAAATAAAACTCTTGCCTATACTGTTCAAGTGTGCACATTCTTTTGTTAAAAAATAAAATAAAATAAACACCAAAAAGAGGCAACAGGCATACAGCTATAAGATTCCGAACCCTGTGTCACAGGTGTTCACAGCAGCTGTAAGATCATCAGAATAATCCTTGAAGGATGTGTAGTGGCCAGGGACTTTCAGGAGTTCGGTGCAGGTGGCTGAAGTCGGCATCTTGACCCAGGAGCAAATTTTGATGTTGAGGGCTTCAGGCAGGACACACCACCCTACCCAGAACCTGACCAGTTTGGTGAGTTGTTCAGATGTCGCTGCAGGGAAAAAGACACATCAGAATCAGAATCAGAATCAGAAAGACTTTAATGATCCCCGGGGGGAAATTGGGACAAGTTACAGTAGCTCGCTCACAGAACACACATAGCATAAAATAAACAGTAGTAAATGTGATAGAAGCAAAAATAAGTAGAATGTCTAAGTAAGCAAAATACGTAGAGTAAGTATACATTCCGTGCCAATTATCATTATTGCACCCTGGACTTATATTAAGTGCTATTATGGAGGTTCTTATCCCTATGACGACTGCAATAATATGTGGTACTACCGATATAAGGTAAGACATTTTGGTTTGAAATATGTAGTTGTCAAAAAACTATAGGACCAACACATGTTTGCTCCATGTTTCTCATGTGACGCTAATGGGCATTGATTGCTGTAAATAGAACAGGTTTGTGCCTCCATTCCAAGAAGCAAATAGACTGATGATGGTCTAGTGTTGATTTCTCACCATGGTGAAGAGAAACTGAAGTGGAAACTAGTAAAGCTGTTGTAACAGAATGCACAAGTACTGTAAGTTGGACATAAACCTGTTGAGCGATTTCCTCCAAAGGCGTTTCCTCCCTGTTCTCCACAGAGTCGGACTCAGGGGGTTTCAGGGGTCTTGGGTGTTTTCTCTCTCCTGGAGTTCATCGTTTCCATCACCGTTGCAGCGTTTGCCTGCAAAGCTAACTGCAACTCCACCCCCCAGGTGAGTCCACCTGTGTCTTACTGTACAAACACACAGTGTCACAACAGGGTGCCAAATGACAGCACAGAGCTTAGATGCTAACCTGGCTGTTACTCTGCTAACTAACCTAGCTCATATTACATCCTAGTTTCCCCACTAAGGTTAATCAGCCCTTAAACTGGCGCTTCCCTACGTGTGGTTTTAACGTGAAAGTAAGACTACCTGGGTGAATGTAATTCTATCTAAGGGGTGTTATGTATGTTTCGCTCACCCAAGGCTTGTCGTTGACGTTTACGGTGTTGTTCGTCTTGGCTCTGCTGCGACCAGCTCGTGCCTGATCAGACGAGCCCTTCTCAGCTGCTGCGTCTGTTCAGCTCGGCCAGGCCGCTCTCTGTACGGACGTTCAGGGGTTTGGGGGAAAAGGTGTATCCACTCTCAGTACGGACATTCAGGGGTTTGGGGGAAAAGGTGTATCCACTCTCAGTATGGACATTCAGGGGTTTGGGGGAAAAGGTGTATCCACTCTCAGTATGGACATTCAGGGGTTTGGGGGAAAAGGTGTATCCACTCTCAGTACGGACATTCAGGGGTTTGGGGGAAAAGGTGTATCTGCTCTCAGTATGGACATTCAGGGGTTTGGGGGAAAAGGTGTATCTGCTCTCAGTATGGACATTCAGGGGTTTGGGGGAAAAGGTGTATCTGCTCTCAGTATGGACATTCAGGGGTTTGGGGGAAAAGGTGTATCCACTCTCAGTATGGACATTCAGGGGTTTGGGGGAAAAGGTGTATCTGCTCTCAGTATGGACATTCAGGGGTTTGGGGGAAAAGGTGTATCCACTCTCAGTATGGACATTCAGGGGTTTGGGGGAAAAGGTGTATCTGCTCTCAGTATGGACATTCAGGGGTTTGGGGGAAAAGGTGTATCCACTCTCAGTATGGACATTCAGGGGTTTGGGGGAAAAGGTGTATCTGCTCTCAGTATGGACATTCAGGGGTTTGGGGGAAAAGGTGTATCTGCTCTCAGTATGGACATTCAGGGGTTTGGGGGAAAAGGTGTATCTGCTCTCAGTATGGACATTCAGGGGTTTGGGGGAAAAGGTGTATCTGCTCTCAGTACGGACATTCAGGGGTTTGGGGGAAAAGGTGTATCCGTGGTCCGTGTGGTTGAGGTTGTTTCAAAAAGAGTCTCTGTTGTTCAAGAGTCCGCGTTAGCGTCTTAGCGTCCTCGCTCCTCGCGGTGTGCTCGCCACCAAAAGTCACTGAGAGCGCGGCCCAACTGCGACCTGCTAAAGAATCAAACAACACTCCACCCCTTTTGTGTGACGTCAGTCTATCCCTAGCAATAATCTACACTCATTCTAAATCACACCTATCATAACGGAACGGAACCACATCTCCCAGCTAATAATAAATACCATATCGTAACACTGGCTTTCACGGCAAACGCACAATCGCGCAAAACACATACATTTCCTCAATGAAGGACAGTGCAACACTCTCCTAAACAGCTGCACTTTTCTTTTCTTGAGACTTGATCCGTTTGTTTTTGTTTTTATCTGTTTCAAATACAAAGACACTTCTGTTGTTTGTCTTATAGCAAGTGTTCATTGTGAGCAACAATTTACCTGAAGGGAGCAGAGTGACCATGCAGGCTCCGCCTACTTTACAGCCTTGGATGGCTTCACAGACTCCGCCTACTTCACAGGCCAACCACGAGGTTTGTTGTAAATGTGTGAAGTCATGTGAGTGGGTTTGGGATCGCTTGTTTGCAACCACGTGATTCCCATGATGTCAAAAACAAAGGAGGGCATGCAGTGAAAAGCATACTGTGCTAGTTTAGACAATATTACAAGAGAAAGGTGTCAACAGAAAATCACTGTTGGTGATCCTTATGTTATGAAGAAGAGCTATTTCTCAACTGAATTGAGAGACTTGCTGCTATGGAGGCAGTAGATGAAAAGTATACTGAAGTATGGAGACAACTCACTTCACTCATTTTGCCATTTTCCAACATGATCGATTCATCAAAAATACACAGCGACAAATAAACGCCACCCCACAGATAAACCACATTCACAATAGCTCTTATCAGATAAACCACATTCACAATAGCTCTTATCAGATAAACCACATTCACAAAAGCTCTTATCAGATAAACCACATTCACAATAGCTCTTATCAGATAAACCACATTCACAATAGCTCTTATCAGATAAGCCACATTCACAATAGCTCTTATCAGATAAACCACATTCACAATAGCTCTTATCAGATAAACCACATTCACAATAGCTCTTATAAGATAAACCACATTCACAATAGCTCCCATCAGATAAACCACATTCACAATAGCTCTTATAAGATAAACCACATTCACAATAGCTCTCATCAGATAAACCACATTCACAATAGCTCTTATCAGATAAACCACATTCACAATAGCTCTTATCAGATAAGCCACATTCACAATAGCTCTTATCAGATAAACCACATTCACAATAGCTCTTATCAGATAAACCACATTCACAAAAGCTCTTACCAGATAAACCACATTAACAAAAGCTCTTATCAGATAAACCACATTCATAATAGCTCTCATCAGATAAACCACATTCACAAAAGCTCTCATCAGATAAACTACATTCACAAATAGCTCTTATCAGATAAACCACATTCACAATAGCTCTTATCAGATAAACCACATTCACAATAGCTCTTATCAGATAAACCACATTCACAAAAGCTCTTATCAGATAAACCACATTCACAATAGCTCTTATCAGATAAACCACATTCACAA
>NC_139625.1:88170850-88200850 GCF_964638095.1 Poromitra crassiceps | reverse complement strand
TGACATGAGAGTACCCTTTACTATACTGACATGAGAGGTACCCTTTACTATACTGACATGAGAGGTACCATTTACTATACTGACATGAGAGGTTCCCTTTACTATACTGACATGAGAGTACCCTTTACTATACTGACATGAGAGGTACCCTTTACTATACTGACATGAGAGGTACCCTTTACTATACTGACATGAGAGTACCCTTTACTATACTGACATGAGAGGTACCCTTTACTATACTGACATGAGAGTACCCTTTACTATACTGACATGAGAGTACCCTTTACTATACTGACATGAGAGGTTCCCTTTACTATACTGACATGAGAGGTACCCTTTACTATACTGACATGAGAGTACCCTTTACTATACTGACATGAGAGGTACCCTTTACTATACTGACATGAGAGGTACCATTTACTATACTGACATGAGAGGTACCCTTTACTATACTGACATGAGAGTACCCTTTACTATACTGACATGAGAGGTACCCTTTACTATACTGACATGAGAGGTACCCTTTACTATACTGACATGAGAGTACCCTTTACTATACTGACATGAGAGGTACCCTTTACTATACTGACATGAGAGTACCCTTTACTATACTGACATGAGAGTACCCTTTACTATACTGACATGAGAGGTACCCTTTACTATACTGACATGAGAGGTACCATTTACTATACTGACATGAGAGGTACCCTTTACTATACTGACATGAGAGGTACCCTTTACTATACTGACATGAGAGGTAGCCTTTACTATACTGACATGAGAGTACCCTTTACTATACTGACATGAGAGTACCCTTTACTATACTGACATGAGAGGTACCCTTTACTATACTGACATGAGAGGTACCCTTTACTATACTGACATGAGAGTACCCTTTACTATACTGACATGAGAGGTACCCTTTACTATACTGACATGAGAGTACCCTTTACTATACTGACATGAGAGTACCCTTTACTATACTGACATGAGAGGTACCCTTTACTATACTGACATGAGAGTACCCTTTACTATACTGACATGAGAGGTACCCTTTACTATACTGACATGAGAGTACCCTTTACTATACTGACATGAGAGTACCCTTTACTATACTGACATGAGAGGTACCCTTTACTATACTGACATGAGAGGTACCCTTTACTATACTGACATGAGAGGTACCCTTTACTATACTGACATGAGAGGTACCCTTTACTATACTGACATGAGAGTACCCTTTACTATACTGACATGAGAGGTACCCTTTACTATACTGACATGAGAGGTACCCTTTACTATACTGACATGAGAGGTACCCTTTACTATACTGACATGAGAGGTACCCTTTACTATACTGACATGAGAGTACCCTTTACTATACTGACATGAGAGTACCCTTAACTATACTGACATGAGAGGTACCCTTTACTATACTGACATGAGAGTACCCTTTACTATACTGACATGAGAGTACCCTTTACTATACTGACATGAGAGGTACCCTTTACTATACTGACATGAGAGTATCCTTTACTATACTGACATGAGAGTACCATTTACTATACTGACATGAGAGTACCCTTTACTATACTGACATGAGAGTACCCTTTACTATACTGACATGAGAGGTACCCTTTACTATACTGACATGAGAGGTACCCTTTACTATACTGACATGAGAGTACCCTTTACTATACTGACATGAGAGGTACCCTTTACTATACTGACATGAGAGTACCCTTTACTATACTGACATGAGAGTACCCTTTACTATACTGACATGAGAGGTACCCTTTACTATACTGACATGAGAGGTACCATTTACTATACTGACATGAGAGGTACCCTTTACTATACTGACATGAGAGGTACCCTTTACTATACTGACATGAGAGGTAGCCTTTACTATACTGACATGAGAGTACCCTTTACTATACTGACATGAGAGTACCCTTTACTATACTGACATGAGAGGTACCCTTTACTATACTGACATGAGAGGTACCCTTTACTATACTGACATGAGAGTACCCTTTACTATACTGACATGAGAGGTACCCTTTACTATACTGACATGAGAGTACCCTTTACTATACTGACATGAGAGTACCCTTTACTATACTGACATGAGAGGTACCCTTTACTATACTGACATGAGAGTACCCTTTACTATACTGACATGAGAGGTACCCTTTACTATACTGACATGAGAGTACCCTTTACTATACTGACATGAGAGTACCCTTTACTATACTGACATGAGAGGTACCCTTTACTATACTGACATGAGAGGTACCCTTTACTATACTGACATGAGAGGTACCCTTTACTATACTGACATGAGAGGTACCCTTTACTATACTGACATGAGAGTACCCTTTACTATACTGACATGAGAGGTACCCTTTACTATACTGACATGAGAGGTACCCTTTACTATACTGACATGAGAGGTACCCTTTACTATACTGACATGAGAGGTACCCTTTACTATACTGACATGAGAGTACCCTTTACTATACTGACATGAGAGTACCCTTAACTATACTGACATGAGAGGTACCCTTTACTATACTGACATGAGAGTACCCTTTACTATACTGACATGAGAGTACCCTTTACTATACTGACATGAGAGGTACCCTTTACTATACTGACATGAGAGTATCCTTTACTATACTGACATGAGAGTACCATTTACTATACTGACATGAGAGTACCCTTTACTATACTGACATGAGAGTACCCTTTACTATACTGACATGAGAGGTACCCTTTACTATACTGACATGAGAGGTACCATTTACTATACTGACATGAGAGTACCCTTTACTATACTGACATGAGAGGTACCCTTTACTATACTGACATGAGAGGTTCCCTTTACTATACTGACATGAGAGGTACCCTTTACTATACTGACATGAGAGTACCCTTTACTATACTGACATGAGAGGTACCCTTTACTATACTGACATGAGAGTACCCTTTACTATACTGACATGAGAGTACCCTTTACTATACTGACATGAGAGGTACCCTTTACTATACTGACATGAGAGTACCCTTTACTATACTGACATGAGAGTACCCTTTACTATACTGACATGAGAGGTACCCTTTACTATACTGACATGAGAGGTACCCTTTACTATACTGACATGAGAGTACCCTTTACTATACTGACATGAGAGGTACCCTTTACTATACTGACATGAGAGTACCCTTTACTATACTGACATGAGAGTACCCTTTACTATACTGACATGAGAGGTACCCTTTACTATACTTACATGAGAGTACCCTTTACTATACTGACATGAGAGTACCCTTTACTATACTGACATGAGAGGTACCCTTTACTATACTGACATGAGAGTACCCTTTACTATACTGACATGAGAGGTACCCTTTACTATACTGACATGAGAGTACCCTTTACTATACTGACATGAGAGTACCCTTTACTATACTGACATGAGAGGTACCCTTTACTATACTGACATGAGAGGTACCCTTTACTATACTGACATGAGATGTTCCCTTTACTATACTGACATGAGAGTACCCTTTACTATACTGACATGAGAGTACCCTTTACTATACTGACATGAGAGTACCCTTTACTATACTGACATGAGAGTACCCTTTACTATACTGACATGAGAGTACCCTTTACTATACTGACATGAGAGGTACCCTTTACTATACTGACATGAGAGGTACCCTTTACTATACTGACATGAGAGGTTCCCTTTACTATACTGACATGAGAGTACCCTTTACTATACTGACATGAGAGTACCCTTTACTATACTGACATGAGAGTACCCTTTACTATACTGACATGAGAGTACCCTTTACTATACTGACATGAGAGGTACCCTTTACTATACTGACATGAGAGTACCCTTTACTATACTGACATGAGAGGTACCCTTGTTTTATCATTCATTTAGAACATAATGTCATTGTTGTGAAAAACACTAGATCAATGATCTCACAATATGTTTCCATTGATAGACAATGATAATATTGAAATATTGTTCAGCCCAATATTAAGTCAACTCTGCTGTGTGGAGTATCATGTGTCTCTTCAGGTTTTGTTTATCACCAAAACTGTTACCACAGACTGATCATTTAAATGGTCTATCGGTAAGAGTTTACAATAAGGTACACTACACACATAATTAATCATTAATTAATGATTAAGGGCCATTAGCTAATCATTAACTATTCATTAACTAAAAGTTTATTTCTCATTAGTTTACTAGTAACTAACTACTATATTATGTGTGTACCTTATTGTAAAGTGTTATCGGTTTATCTCCTGTGTGGACTACCATGTGTAGTGTCCTACACCCAAAACTTTTACCTGAGCATTTCAATTGTTTATCTCTTGTGTGGACTCTGATGTATGTTGTCAAGTTTCCGATATACTGAAAACCTGCACCGCAGATTGAGCATTTAAATAGTCTATCTCCTGTGCGGACTTTCATGTGTGATTTCAAGGGGGACACCTCGCCATTCCGAAGTGTCGGCATTCCGATCATTGACTTCTATGCTTTCGGAGAGGCGGCCCTTTTTTATCTCCAAAAAATGTTTCGCCGAGAGGTTAGGTTAGGCTTAGGCGTGGGGGGTGGGAGAGGTTAGGTTTAGGGTTAGGGTCTGGGGGAGGGTTCTTTCGCAATGGCGAGGTTAGGGTTAGAATTTTGTCGGAATGCCGGTATTTCGGAGTGCCGACATTTCGGAATGCCGAGGTGTCCCCGATTTCAAGCATGCTTTATCATGAAAACTTGTACCGCAGATTAAGCATTTAAATTGTTTCTCTCCTGTGTGGACTCTCATGTGTGTTTTCAAGTTTCCTTTACGAGTAAAACGGTTACCACAGACTGAGCAATTAAATGCCTTCTCTCCTGTGTGGACTCTCGTGTGTCTGGTCAAGTCTCTGTTAGTAGCAAATCTTTTACCACAAACTGAGCAAATAAAGCATTTATACCCAAGAACTTTGCTGTTTTTCTGTGAGTCTAAGAGAGACTGAGATTGACTAGTTTCCATCCAATCATCACTGTCTTCAGTCTCAGAAGAGTCATCAGTCTTGCCAGCACTGGCTGGTTCTGATGCTCCACAGTCCTCTCCATCAGCTTCTGTTTTCATCTGTTCAGTTGAGCTGCTGGCTAGAGGCTCTGCCTCTCTCTCCTCCTCCTCAGTTTGGCTTTGATGAAGCTGTGAGGACTGAGGTTTCTCTTCCTCATCTTCACTCTTCACAGGAACAGGAGTGAATTGGAACTGCGTGATATCAGCCTCCTCCAGCCCTTGAAGCTGCTCCCCCTCCTGACTGATCCAGAGTTCCTCCTGTTCCTCTTTAATGTGTGGGGGCTCTGGGTCCTCCTGAAGCTGCTCTCCCTCCTGACTAATCCAGAGTCCCTCCTGTTCCTCTTCAATGTCTGGAGGCTCTGGGTCCTCCTGAAGCTGCTCTCCCTCCTGACTAATCCAGAGTCCCTCCTGTTCCTCTTTAATGTCTGGGGGCTCTGGGTCCTCCTGAAGCTGCTCCCCCTCCTGACTGATCCAGAGTTCCTCCTGTTCCTCTTTAATGTGTGGGGGCTCTGGGTCCTCCTGAAGCTGCTCCCCCTCCTGACTGATCCAGAGTTCCTCCTGTTCCTCTTTAATGTGTGGGGGCTCTGGGTCCTCCTGAAGCTGCTCCCCCTCCTGACTGATCCAGAGTTCCTCCTGTTCCTCTTTAATGTGTGGGGGCTCTGGGTTCTCCTGACGCTGCTCCCCCTCCTGACTGATCCAGAGTTCCTCCTGTTCCTCTTTAATGTGTGGGGGCTCTGGGTTCTCCTGAAGCTGCTCCCCCTCCTGACTGATCCAGAGTTCCTCCTGTTCCTCTTTAATGTGTGCAGGGGGCTCTGGGTCCTCCTGAAGCTGCTCCCCCTCCTGACTGATCCAGAGTTCCTCCTGCTCCTCTTTAATGTGTGCAGGGGGCTCTGGGTCCTCCTGAAGCTGCTCCCCCTCCTGACTGATCCAGAGTTCCTCCTGTTCCTCTTTAATGTGTGCAGGGGGCTCTGGGTCCTCCTGAAGCTGCTCCCCCTCCTGACTGATCCAGAGTTCCTCCTGTTCCTCTTTAATGTGTGCAGGGGGCTCTGGGTCCTCCTGAAGCTGCTCCCCCTCCTGACTGATCCAGAGTTCCTCCTGTTCCTCTTTAATGTGTGCAGGGGGCTCTGGGTCCTCCTGAAGCTGCTCCCCCTCCTGACTGATCCAGAGTTCCTCCTGTTCCTCTTTAATGTGTGCAGGGGGCTCTGGGTCCTCCTGAAGCTGCTCCCCCTCCTGACTGATCCAGAGTTCCTCCTGTTCCTCTTTAATGTGTGGGGGCTCTGGGTTCTCCTGCTCCACACTGCGGCCCCACTCCTGCAGCTCAGGGGGAACTTCTTTAATGGCCAACAACTGCTGGAAGTCTGGAGGTATGGCTACCCTGTGTAACCACACTACAGGTTTTAAATCAGTGTCCAGCAGTGTCCAACAGTGTTGCTGGATGTTTTTGGAAGGAGAAGATTCTAGTCTGGTATCAGACTGAATGGTTAACTCGTCACACTCCATTTCCTTCTTCAGAAGCAGTCAACTCAGTGGAGTGGGAAGATATGAAGGTTTAGGGCCTAGGCAAAGAAGCTTCCTCCTCGTACTCCGCTATATATTCTTTCAAAACAGCCCAAATAGCTCTCAACGGCCGCAGTTAGTCGCTAGTTCACCAACGCTGTCAGGTTTTTGGACATTAGACATTTCCATATAGTGACACAGGAACGTTTTCTCCTGAACGATTTACTGACACGCGTTGTTCTTCAAAGCTCCAATACGTTAGCTCCATTAGCTTCACAGTTAACTAAACCATTCATCTGAGAGAATAGATTCTTCCTCTCCGGAGCCTCGTCTCCAGTTTATATATTCGCGATAATATCATACAGTCTTCTGTTGGTCAATTACAAACTTGTAAACGATGAAAGGTGGGAAATCGGTAAGGAGACCTCCGCTCAAGAATATTCAGCTGTGTTGTGTGAGCGAGTATAAGAGCTAGCGAATATAAGAAGTTCCGGTGAGATGCAATGTAATGCAGTGTAATGTAATCAGCGTCTTGGTACAAGGCTACGACAGACGGTAACTGGGCCTACAGCTTAGTGAAGTGAAACTGAGTGAGCATAACAAGTAGCATTAACTAACGTAACGCTAACTAATTAAACCTACAGTGACTTAAAAACGTACCTAGTCTCAATTCGTTCAGAATTGACGTGCTTTGTTAATGCTACGGTACCGAAGACTGCACTGAGCATGGGTAAAACCGGGTAAAAAGCTCAGCTAGCTCGCGACTTCTTCCTTACAATTTTCCGGCAGACTCTACAGCTTTGGGCGCACTACTGCCACCATCAGCTCTGTCCAGTGTCCACTTCTTCTTCTTCTTCTTCTTCTGTTTAGTTTTACGGCGATTGGCATCCAACATGTTGCATTACCGCCTCCTTCTGGACTAATCCATCCAATGTTCCCCTAAAGACCGCAAAACTGCAAAAACTGTCAAACTAATTAAACCCTACTCCTCCCACATTTTTTCTTCAAACGACACCAAACTCCAGCATCTACATCGGTAGACTGTCCTCCACAAAAGTATCAAACAGATTTTTGATAGATAAAAAATTGAGCCCACAGTGCATCAAAATGTTTTACTGTAAATGGTACTTTAAACAGCTAATGCAAATTCTTGCTAAATAAAGCTCGAATCTCCACGAAAAAAACTGACAAGATTTTGCTGTCAGAGTAGTTGAAGTGTGCAAAATCTAAGAATTGTATGTCAAAAACTGAATTCTTGACAGTATTTTGAATTCTGCCCTCATGTATAGCCTAAAGAGCATCGTAATTGCCCTAATTACCTAATGATGTGATGTCACTTGAGCAATGACGTCATCAGTGATGATGTCATCAGTGATGTCATCAGTTTTGTGACATCACTGATGATGTCATCTATAAATCGCTCAGCCTTCCTCTCCATAACATCAGTTCTCCCAGTACCTCATCGACTCTACAACAGCAAGGAGGCAAGTAACGTGTGTCTGTCTGTACCTTTCTAGAGACAAAGAAATATTTGTAGCCCTAGTATGAGTGCTAACTTATGATAGTGTTTTATTGTGTTTTAGGGCCTGTGTCCACCTAGCATCTTTTCCTCAGGTCCAGTGTCTTTTTTCAGTTGTTTCCAATGGGGGGAGAGCGTATGCGAGTGCACACGGACGTGTAGAGAAAGTGCGCAGCGCCCAGCGTATATTTTCGGCGTTTTTGTGCGCCCGGCTCCCAACGCTTCCAGCTGAAAATATTTTAACTTTTCAGAAAGACGCTGGTGTCGGCTGCTCCTTTTCTGGTGACTAATCATATGGAAAAACTATCGCAACAGAGACAGAACGGCTCAATTGTGGGAGCAGATCGGCTAGACACTTAATATTTCTGGTGAGTGTTGTGCTTACTGCTTTTAATAGCGTAGCCTACCTGTGTTGTTAGCTTGCTAGCTGTCAGCTATCAAGCTGAACTAACGTTACTTGCAGACTGCTTCCTTGTATATTGTGCGCTGGGATCAGTATTCCCCAGCGCACTCCCAGCGTTTAACGTCGGAAAAAGACGCTAGGTGGACACAGGCCCTTAGGAAGCAAGGGTTCAGCTGCACTCTAGGACAGAGAAGACACAAGCTTCCTGTAAGGAAGCTTGTATGCTTGCCTCGGGTGATGTGTGAAGTGTGCTGGATCGTAGTTGAGGGCTCACGGGCAGTGGTCGATCAGAACCACAGAGATGTCGGTCCTCGGACGCGGTTGAAGGAATACCACTCGTGACCTGGCTGGTTGTAAGGCAGCCAGTCACCAGGGCCTGGCTGGTTGTAAGGCAGCCAGGATTCAGCTCGGGTTCGGATTTTGTCATGGGAAGGGTAGACATTATGAAGTAGAAGAGGTAGAAAGTATATAGTGTCACAGAACACCTTGTATATATCCCCACATTTGGTGTATGACATCATTGGTGATGTCACAACGTCCAGGGAGCTATGACATCATCGGTGACCCCGTAAAATCCCGTCTGCCATCACAGTCAGCCTAGACCGTCTGACATCGCCGATGACCTCACAGGTGAACTCTGACGTCATCATTGATGATGTCACAGCGGTGTCATCGTCATTACGTCGTTGGCGCGTTGGTTCGTGGGCGTCAATTGCCCCAAGAACAGGCCTAGTGGTGGGCCATTATGGACCCTTTTCTACACTTCCCAAGTGGCTACTAGTCACTCAGCCTCCCTCTCCAGTGCATCTAACATCAGCTCTCTCAGTACCTCATCCACTCCTTCACAACAGCAAGGAAGCAAGTAACTTGCGTGTGTGACTGCCTGTCTGTATGTCTGTGCACTTTTTCTGGATAGGAAAAATAATAATATATTAGCAACCCTAGTATGAATGGTAACTTACATTATAACGTTTTATTGTTTAAATGCAATGTTGTAGTTATGCAACATTGCACAATTGTGCATTGTGACATCACTGATGATGTCATCAATGTCATCAGTATTGTGACAGTGTTGTGACATCACTGATGATGTCATTTAGCATTGTGACATAATTGATGATGTCATCAATGATGTGACATCACTGATGATGTCATCTATTAATCGCTCATCCTTCCTCTACATAACATCAGCTCTCCCAGTACCCAGGCCCAACTGGACTGAAGTGGACTGAAGTGGATTGAAGTGGACTGAATCAGCTGAGATGCGCCTGTGTAGCCGTAGAAACTGGGCTCTGATCCTCCTCTCTGCTCTGCTGCTGGGGTGAGTACAATGCTACCTAGCAATTCATGCTATCAATCCATGCTAGCTATCAATCCATGCTACCTATCAATCAGTGGCCATATCTCGGGGTGAATTCATGAAGCCAGTGCGGAAATTGCATTCTGTCGAATGGCCAGGGGGGGTGCCACGTGCCGGTCGGGAAGTGAATTGTAAATGCATTGTTCTCTATGGAAAAATGACCCGACTTTGTCACACTTGAAACAATCTCTAGGGCAATTTGGCCCACTTCAATTGACACCGGTTCTCACAATCCCCAAGACACACATACACAGAGACGAGTAAGATTTATACAATAATTCCTACAATAATTTATACAACAATTCAGAGGTAAAATCAAGACACATAATATGGTTTTCTGGACTAGAGTTTAGTTCCCCTTCCTCCCAGTGGCGTGTCCCTCCAACTCCAACTCGGCCACAGTGAACACAGGCTCCTTACTCAGCCAGTTTGCACCACGCTCTTTTCCCAAAAGGACACTGCAAAACAGCCACTGTTAGGGCACACTACATGCAAGAACAAGTTCAGCAAGCAAATAAAATCCAGCCACATAAGTTAAGACCATAGAAAGGTTTAAAGCACAGCACACGAATGTAACACCATACAAAAGGTTCATATAAACATGCTGACCCACGACATATTTACCCCCCCGCTTCATCATTGGTCGTCCCGGCCAATGTCCTAGTGGTACCTAGAGGGTTTTACCCCAAAGTTCGAGCGCTGGGATCGGCGCACCTCAGGTGAACACTGTCCCTCGCCATCCGAGTTCAGCAACTGCTCTGGGACGGCCTCTTCACCCAACTTGTGGTACACTAGAGCCACTTCTTAACATGCAGTGGAATCCGTATTATAACCCGCTCCTAGCCGGTTGGCCTGCATGTTAAACAACAATTAGCCGGCCTACGCGCACTCCCGCGAGTCCGTATCTTATTCACCTTGCTCGCCGGTGTAAGATCCGGATTAGCGTAAAAGGAGCTGCAGTTATACAGTGGCAGGTCATTATCCGCAGATACGGGTGTGGCTCTTCGTGACTCACTTCACTTCACTTCACGTTCACTAGTTTTTCCGCCCCCTGTATGTTGAGTGTTGGTGAAAAGTAAAAATATAGCAGACGTTTTCGTTAGTGTAGAGCGCCGTTTAACACATTGAGTGCCAGCCATTTTTTCATCCTGTAGGTAAGTTGTGCCAGGTTTTTTTTTGAGGATTCTGGCTCATTTTACAAGAGCCGAGGATTATTTTCTGTTAAGAATTCATGAACACCAATCATCTAAAAATAACTAATAGAATGTGTGCTTTCTCTGTCTAAAAGAGTTAGTTTGCAGAGTTAGTAGTTATGTAGATATTAGCCGTTGAGTACAGCATGGTTTCAGAGATTTTCAGAGAGTTTGGAGATAAATGGATTTTTAGAACCACCTCACGTGCCTGTGATTATGGGTGCCCTTGTCTCCCACTCTTGCCCTTGTCTCTCTCTCTCTCTCTCTCTCTCTCTCCTGTCTCTCTCTCTCGAGAGAGAGAGAGAGAGGAGAGAGCGAGAGGGAGAGTTGCTTCAACTCCTCCCTCCGTGGGCGTTCTTCTTGGCTGCAGCGGCCGTCACAAGCTTGTCACCAGTCTGACAGTGCTTTGCTGCTGTCCTGTGCCTGTGGCTGCGCGGCCGCTGTTTGAGGAAGTCGGGATGGACTCGCTCGCTTATTGGAGTTTTGGTTGAGAGAAGCTTTTGCGATTCTGGTCATATTTATGCTGCGTGTTTCAAAGTGTGTTCCACCTGTAATCTATTATGTAAATTTGCAATCCCGCATCGCCAGCAATCAGCGCGAAAACGAAAGCGTTTTCCCCCATCCATTTTCATGAGAATGGCTGGGGTGAGAATGGCGTGACAAGTTAAAAAAATGCTTGCCTTCCTCTAGTCAGGAGAGCACTGTCGCCACTTAGTGGTCGGTAAAATAGATTATACACATTCTCTTGCTCCAATAGTGATCTCGAAGATGTAAAAGTTGTTGATTGATGTCCCACCGTCAAAAAAAAAAAATGTTTATGTAAGACGAGATATCTCGGCTCTGGCACTCAAGCGTTGGATTATGTAAGACGAGATATCTCGGCTATGGCACTTAACGTGTTAAAAGCCACACAAGCAGCATTTGTCCCGCCGGCCAGCGCTGGACCCTCTGTGAGGAAGCACACAGGAGGAAACTGAAATGTCAAAACAGACATCCCTTGCTAGGCCAGTCCTTTTTTTTATCGAGATCATGCAACGACAAGTAGCCTACTTCAGGCAAGCAAGACGGCAGGAAAGAAACAGAAGCGTGCCTGCCGCCGTCAAAAGCGAAAGCGACCCGACGTAGGCTGTCAATTTAGCGGAGGTAAAAAGCCTTTTTACCTACTCGGGCGAATCAATCAATCAATCAATCAATCAATGGCTCGCGCTTGGTTCGTATGATGAGGAGATTAATCAAAATGCTTACCACAAATAAAGCCACATGGGAGCCGAGAACCAGTGCAGGAGAGCTGCCGCGCAGGTGCCAGGTGAGTGGGAGAGATTAAGGTGCCTACGTAGCCTATTGCTGGGGATTCAAGTTGTGCGCTGTCGCACTTATTACTTTTAGCTAACGCTACGTTGTTTTTTCATCAAGGCAATGTCCAGAAGATATGGGTTCATGAGTTTCTGCAAATGCAGATAGATAGGCTACAGTAGGAGCATGCATGCATGTTGTCTGTTTCAATAACGAAAGCGTCCTTTACCGAGAACGACGTGCCGACCAATTAAATATTCTTGCTGCGAAATCGGCCTCTTAATGACAACACTGGAATAAATAAGATCGACTACGACTATAGAGGCTATAAAGAATGGACTATAGAGAAATAAATGGATTCAAAACGTTTATTTAGGAAACATAGTGGCCGGTAAATATTCGATAGGACCGGAATTTTGGAACATTACCGGCTGCACTGGCCATCTGGGAAAATGTCTAGCAGAATCCCTGGTTTGATTACAAATTCGCTAAAGCTGTTTCCTATCACATTTCTTGTTTTCGATACATGCTACCGCGCCGCTCCCCCCCCCCCCCCCCCCTTCCGCCACCCACTGGCAGAAAAAACGGCGGTAACGCTTTAGAATACAGCCCGCAAATAAGCATGTAGTTATAGTATAACAACGGGGTTTAGGGCTGTAGTTATAGTGTAACTACGGGGTATAAGGAGTGAAAAAATACTTTAACTAGAGGGTAACAAGATCTGTAGGGCCTACTTATAGTATAACTACGGGTCCCAGGAGTCTAGTTATAGTATAACTACGGGTCCCAGGAGTGTAGTTATAGTCTAACTACGGGGTTTAAGGAGTCTAGTTACAGTCTAACTACGGGGTTTAAGGAGTCTAGTTATAGTATAACTACGGGGTTTAAGGAGTCTAGTTATAGTCTAACTACGGGGTTTAAGGAGTGAAAAAATACTTTAACTAGAGGGTAACAAGATCTGTACTTATAGTCTAACTACGGGGTCGCGGGCTAAGGAGTCTAGTTATAGTCTAACTATGGGGTTTAAGGAGTGTAGTTATAGTATAACTACGGGGCTTAAGGAGTGTATATAGTATAACTACGGGGTTTAAGGAGTCTAGTTATAGTCTAACTACGGGGTTTAAGGAGTGTAGTTATAGTATAACTACGGGGTTTAAGGAGTAAAAAAATACTTTAACTAGAGGGTAACAAGATCTGTACTTATAGTCTAACTACGGGGTCGCGGGCTGTATTATGAAGCTGTAGGCTACTTACAGGGTAACTACGGGGTTTAAGGAGTGTAATTATAGTATAACTACGGGGTTTAAGGAGTCTAGTTATAGTATAACTACGGGGTTTAAGGAGTGTAGTTATAGTATAACTACGGGGTTTAAGGAGTCTAGTTATAGTATAACTACGGGGTTTAAGGAGTCTAGTTATAGTATAACTACGGGGTTTAAGGAGTGTAGTTATAGTATAACTACGGGGTTTAAGGAGTCTAGTTATAGTCTAACTATGGGGTTTAAGGAGTGTAGTTATAGTATAACTACGGGGTTTAAGGAGTGTAGTTATAGTATAACTACGGGGTTTAAGGAGTAAAAAAATACTTTAACTAGAGGGTAACAAGATCTGTACTTATAGTCTAACTACGGGGTCGCGGGCTGTATTATGAAGCAGGGGACCAATGTTGTACTTATAGGCTAATTACGGGGTACCACACTGTACTTACAGGGTAACTACGGGGTTTAAGGAGTGTAGTTATAGTCTAACTACGGCGTTTAAGGAGTCTAGTTATAGTCTAACTACGGGGTTTAAGGAGTGTAGTTATAGTATAACTACGGGGTTTAAGGAGTGTAGTTATAGTATAACTACGGGGTTTAAGGAGTGTAGTTATAGTCTAACTACGGGGTTTAAGGAGTCTAGTTATAGTCTAACTATGGGGTTTAAGGAGTGTAGTTGTAGTATAACTACGGGGTTTAAGGAGTGTAGTAGTTATATTATAACTACAGGGTTTAAGGAGTCTAGTTATAGTCTTAACTACGGGGTTTAAGGAGTGTAGTTATAGTATAACTACGGGGTTTAAGGAGTGAAAAAATATTTTAACTAGAGGGTAACAAGATCTGTAGCCTACTTATAGTGTAACTACGGGGGCGCGGGCTGTATTATGAAGCAGGGGACCAATTTTGTACTTATAGGCTAATTACGGGGTACCACACTGTACTTACAGGGTAACTACGGGGTTTAAGGAGTATAGTTATAGTCTAACCACGGGGTTTAAGGAGTGTAGTTAGACTATAACTACACTCCCTAAACCCCGTAGTTATAGCCTACTATAACTACACTCCTTAACCCCGTAGTCAGAGGTGTAGTGCTATCTTGAGAAGTGAGGGAACGCACCTATTTGCGGAACACCCCCCTCCCCCAGCACACGCACAGGTCCCCCCGCACGCACACACACTACACTGACACACACACATAATTTATTGTGTCCTCTAGAGTCTAGACACTGCAGAAGTAGCCCATGACAGAGTCAGTTATCACAAACAGCTAAGCTAAACAAGTCTCAAGCATCACGCAAGTTGCACAAGGCTGCATAATTGATCATTTGGCACGGCGGCTGGCATTTTTAGCAAGTAACTTACCATTTTGTGGCGAATTCTGGCGTTGCAAATTGCAATCTGGTGATTAACGCTAACTTTTGATTAGCGTTAATTGAAAATAAATCTCGGTAATGTAACGTGCACTCCATAGTAAAATGTACACCGCTTGCGCATGTGCAGAAACTGAGAAACCGGACCGGTGTGCTTCCGTGTGTAGCTGATTTGGCCCAGGGGGCGTGTGCCTGCCTGGTGCCAAAACAGCTTTTAACATTGTTTCTAAATGATTGTAAACGTACCTTTTTCGCAACTGGTCCGAAAAATGAAAGGATGTTTGGCTGCCTTTTCATCTTTACTTGTTATCTCGTCAGGTACTGGGAGAAAAAAAACATTTTGATGCTTAAAATGCCACTACTAGCTAGTTAAGGTGGACCGGTGGAGTGTTTCCCTCTTCCTTCAAGCCAGAGTTGATACCATGTGAATCATTCAGCCCACCTTAAATTTAAGGTGGAACGTTTCCTTCTTCCTTCAAGCCACGACTCACGAGTTGATGCCATGTGAATCATTCAGCCCACCTTAAATATAGACGAATGACAACTTTGTCCAGATTCACTCGTTTTATTGGCTCCACATACACACACACGTTGACACACACAAAACACTGCTTGGAGAAGTATGGGAACGCCGTTCCCACGCGTTCTGCCGGGACTACACCACTGCCCGTAGTTAGACTATAACTACACTCCTTAAACCCCGTAGTTAGACTATAACTAGACTCATTAAACCCAGTAGTTAGACTATAACTAGACTCCTTAAACCCCGTAGTTATACTATAACTAGACTCCTTAAACCCCATAATTATACTATAACTACACTCCTTAAACCCCGTAGTTATACTATAACTACACTCCTTAAACCCCGTAGTTAGACTATAACTAGACTCCTTAAACCCCGTAGTTAGACTATAACTAGACTCCTTAAACCCTGTAGTTATACTATAACTACACTCCTTAAACCCCGTAGTTATACTATAACTACACTCCTTAAACCCCGTAATTAGACTATAACTAGACTCCTTAAACCCCGTAGTTAGACTATAACGACACTCCTTAAACCCCGTAGTTATACTATAACTAGACTCCTTAAACCCCGTAATTAGACTATAACTAGACTCCTTAAACCCCGTAGTTAGACTATAACTACACTCCTTAAACCCCGTAGTTATACTATAACTAGACTCCTTAAACCCCGTAGTTATACTATAACTACACTCCTTAAACCCCGTAATTAGACTATAACTAGACCCCTTAAACCCCGTAGTTAGACTATAACTAGACTCCTTAAACCCCGTAGTTAGACTATAACTACACTCCTTAAACCCTGTAGTTATACTATAACTACACTCCTTAAACCCCGTAGTTATACTATAACTAGACTCCTTAAACCCTGTAGTTATACTATAACTAGACTCCTTAAACCCCGTAGTTATACTATAACCACTCCTTAAATCCCGTAGTTATACCATAAGTACAGATCTTGTTACCCTCTAGTTAAAGTATTAATTCACTCCTTATACCCCGTAGTTACACTATAACTACAGCCCTAAACCCCGTTGTTATACTATAACTACACGCTTAATTGCGGGCTGTATTCTAAAGCGTTACCAAAACGGCTCATATCCAGTTGTTTCTTAACAAAGACCCCTCATGTTTAGAAAGGCAAAACCTGAAAATATCCTGCTCTGTCTAGCCTGATATGATCCAGAGTTCATGTTTAAAAGGCACTTAGGAAGGTCCCCACCCCCCATAGAACCCAGTTCAACTACCGACCCTGGCAACACCACAGGAATGGGAACGACGGGCCCCACAGGCTGCCTAGGGGCCAATCTTAGAATGGGGGCAAAAGGCAAAACAAACGGAGGTTTAGCATTAGATTGCGTATGAGTGAGAGTGCGGGGGCTCACCTCTGGAGCAGGGTCCTTGGGAGGCAGGTTGGCAGGGCATGGCCGTAGGTTATTACGATGCATCATCCGAACGGGCCCCTCCCTTCCTTCGGGCCGAATGCAGTACACCGGTTGGTCGGGCCGTGCCTGGGAGACCACCACGTAGGGGGAAGGAATCCAATAGGGGGCCAGCTTGCCTTTTGCTCGCCGTCGTAAGTTTCGAAGGAACACTCGCTCCCCGGGCACCAAGGTGATGGCCCGGGCCTTACGATCATAGCGAGCCTGGTCCCAGGACTGCCGCTGACCGGTGTGGGCTCGCACCAGTTTGTAAGTGTCCACTAGTGTCCTCTGGTGAGCCTCTACCCACGGGTCCAGGGTCCCCTTCTCTTGTGGAGGGACAACATCCAAGCTTAGGTCCACAGAAAGGCGAGCATGTTTACCAAACAACACAAAATAAGGGGTGAAGCCAGTAGTACAATGCACCGTGTTATTATAAGCATGGACCAACGTAGGCAACTTAAACCTATTTGTTGTGTGGTTTTATTTTATTTTATTTATTTCTTATTGTACTGTCTGTGTTTGTGTACGTATTTTATATGGACCTGAGTCTGGAATAAAGTTTATATATATAACTTTAGCACCCCCTTGCGCTATAACCTCGGGGAGAGTGCTGGAAGGGAACACTTGTTCCGCGTTCCACCGACTTACTTCGGAGCATTGCTCCTGCTGGACTATGACTTTAGACTCGCCCCTGCGCAACGAGCGACTTGCGGCGGCTTACTGCTGGCACTATAATTTCGGGGAGACCACACTTGTTCCACCGACTTACTTCGGAGCATTGCTACTGCTGCACTATGACTTTAGACTCGCCCCTGCGCAACGAGCGACTTACGGCGGCTTACTGCTGGCACTATAATTTCGGGGAGACCACCACCAATGAAATGCGATGAAAGGGTGCTACTGCGCGGGTTTGCCTTTGCCATGCTGCTTAAGGAGGTTGCGTTTTTGGAACGTCCGCTTGAAGACGATGGATTTGGTTTCCGGTTTCGTCACCGGCCATGACTCTGCATTCAGCTTAATCAGAGACATTGACTTGATTTCGGCCTAGACAGTGGCAATGGATTTGATTTCCAGTTTCGTCGACAGCGAGACTAAGCATTCAGCTTAATCAGAGACAATGAATTTAATTTCTAGCCCCCTCAGCAATATTATGTTGCAAGGACCAGAACTGAATGAGTGGGCAGAGCTAAGTGCAAATGCACCATGTGACTAGGTCTGCCCTGAGCTGGATATTACGGGGCAATAATTTGTGGGGATGATCCCATGTAGGCCCTCTAAAGCCTTGCGACCGGTCCTGCTTACGCGATGGAAGGAATCAATGATACTTAGGCTATTTAACACTTGAACTCTGGAAATCTTGGCCAGCAGGATAGCACGTTCAAATATTAGCAATTGTAGGCATGCATGAACTAACGCCCCTTCCGGCATACCTAGCATTATGGACGCTAGATGCTCAATTCGCTAAATGAATGGGATTAATGCCGGAATGCGATTAATGCCTTTTCCAAGGCAACCCGGTGCTGAAGCTATGGCATTGACACGTGATTGATACGGAGATAGAGGGACGCAGGAGGTCTCTCAGCCTGATTGATATGACTGACAATCCGCAAACGGCATGATACCAAGAAGCATTATTATTATGAATGATGAAGGGATGCGGTGACGCGCGGTGTTGATGGCCCGGCGATTGCGGGAGAAGCCTGGACACCAATAGTCGCTGCCGGTGCGGGAGCCCTGGTGGACGCTAAGTGCTGGTTCTGCTGGCGACGGTGCGATTGCTGCAGTCCTGGACTCCTATATAGCCAGCGCTTTAATGACCTGCACAGTTAACATGACAAGGGCGGTGATAGCCTGAACAGATATTTTTAACTGCAGCATTGTTACCGTGGAATGAGAGTATATGTGGAGCCGTATAGGGGAGAGTGGGGTGAGTTGTGCCAGTGGGGAAGTTGTGCCACCCCTTGCATCTAGAAAACCATAGAAGAAATTGGTCATGTGACCACACATTTTTGAAGAGGCATCCATTTTACTCACTCTGCAAAGAAGGGAGGCAGATGGCACAAGAGCTAAGCACATTTAAGTTCAAAAAACTGTTTTTTGCCTCTCAAAGTAAATTTTTTATGATCAAGGTTTATTGATTGTTGTGTCTGAACAATTATAGACAAGCTTGAAAACATTTCACACATGTGTTAGTGTTTTACTAAGCTACAATACGAGGCTATACTGTTAGCATGATGTTAGCTCCAAACCAGCTATATGATACAAGTTTGTTAAAATGGTGGGGATGGGGTGATTTGTGCCAAAAGCCTGGGTTAAGTTGTGCCAGTGCAGTTGCAGTTGATTTAGTGAAATTTTATTTCATTTTGTTCTTAAATGTTTAAATAGACCTTGTTGAAGAATATTGCAGTATTGGCAAGTGTAGCCTGGCTCTGTGATAGTTGATTTTGTTCATTTTGAACATCATTTTTATTTCTGAAAATGTTAAATATGTAGGTCAACTGCTGCTACCGTTTAGCCTTGTTTAACCCTGTTATAGTACACTGGACTTTAGTGTTATCTTTATTTTGTCTTGCTTTGATATAGCATTACAGTATATGAGATGAAAATGTTCTGTTTTACTTCAGTAATCAATGGCACAATTTACCCCAACGTATTCTCTCCAAAGGCACAACTTACCCCGCACCGGGGGCAAGTTGTGCCAAGAGACCACTTTTTTAAGAATAGCCATATTTTTTTAACAGTTTATTTAAGATCCAAAGGGAGTGTTCCCAGTGGTGCACAACATCCTGAAATATATTTACATATTGTAGTTGGAGGCATTACTGTCATGCCCTCACTTTAAAGACACCTCAAGTAAAAAGTGGCACAACTCACCCCACTCTCCCCTACCGATGATGGGCATCGCCCCGCAGCACAATTAAATATCCAAATCGTAGGCTACTGTGACCTCACTTGGTTTGCCATTTAATGAGGAGTATATTTAATGAGCAGCACAGCTTCTGTTAATTTGACTGAATGACTGGAGCATCATCTCGGAGAAAGGGAAACGTTTTTCCGTTTTTCTGTTTTAAAGTTTAAAACGGAATCTGGCTGTCATTAGGCATTGATTAACTGAATGCTATTGCTAATTGATACTTTGAACATCCATTTGCAATGATTCTGGCTGGCTATTAACTATTGTAAATTTGTCACAATGAATGCAATTTGCGCAATTTAATATTAATTGTTTAGGCCTAATTATTTGTAAAGTCACAACACATTAGAGATGTGTGTAGTACATTTTGCTCTCAAATGCACCAGGTTATTTCATTTCACGTTATTGGATGCGAAGAGACATTTAATGTAGCTCCGCTGTCTTTCTTTAGCTATAGGCGAGGATGATTGTTTTTGAAGCACGCCAAAATGATTTAAAATTAAGATTTGATTGCTAAAATTATATGACACTGTTATGTATTTAAGAGATGATTACATTACCGTTGCGCTCGACTGCTGTCCGGGATGCGCTCCGTGGGCATTCCCTGCACTCGGGGCTGACGCTGCTGCATGCCGTCCCCGGCAGTGCTGTAGTGGTAAAAAAAAAGGTGGGTAAACTATACTTTTGACTCGAGGCAGCTTTCTCACGCGGCACCGGCAGTGTTATAACGGCGGATAAATAAGCTTCCGTGACCGATATACAAGACAAAATATGAGAGTATATAGAACAACTTAATCTGAATCATATAGCCCTATAAGGTATATCAGGGGGTTCCCCCACATTTCTGAGTAGCCAGCCAGATAGAAAAGTAGCTGGCTATGGGATGGGCCTTGCCCCTCAAGGGGGGTCCGGGGGGATTCTCCCCCGGAAGATTTTTTTTTTACATTTTAAAGTAAAATTCATCAACCTGGTGCATTTGAGAGCAAAATTAACTACACACATCTCTAATGTGTTGTGACTTTACAAATAATTAGGCCTAAACAATCAATATAAAATGTATTTATTGAACATTTGTTGAATTTCTCCAGGTATGAAAAGTTAAATTATACAGTAGGTAGCCTACTTTAAAGGACCTTGTATGAACCCAGTATATACAGTTTGAAGAGTAATATAGTTCTCTCTCTCACACACACTGTACCTGTGATTGTCAGCTTCAGCTTTATAGCTAAAAGTATGTAGACAGATTGAATCTGTGATTCTTGAATACCAATATATAATTCAAACTGTCCACAAACACATTGGGCAAGGATAGGTAGACAACATACTGTACATGGAAATAAAAGTGGTTCTGCCACTCTGGCCACTAAATTTTAGTCAGCCAATATTTATTTATACAGATCTCGGCACAACAACCACAAGTATGTTTCTAGATAGTTTTCAACATGGTCGTATTATATTGGCTTTATACAGTAGCACCTGGACTATTCAAGTCGACTCGCACGCACCTAATGTTACAAACTTTACTTGATCAGAGGGAAATCAATCATGTTTCTTACACCAGTGATTCACTCTTCAATTGTAAAACGGTGAGCCTATATGATTTTCCCCACTCCGGACACACATTTTTAACCAACCTTACCTACCGTATGTTCAGCTCTCCAAATGCGCATTGCGCATCGCTGGCACAATGGCACCGTTAAGTTGTTTGAAGGGAGCGCTGTCTGGGCAGGCAAGCACAGCTCGATAAAGGCACCAACGTGACCGGGGCCGTGTACCTTTCCCGTGGAGCGCTCCACAAAAATAGGCTACGGTTCGCGGAGATCCTGGTCAGTGCCATGCCCATGTGTAATCTTTTTTCTTTTCTTTTGGTGTGTGACGTGCTTGGCGTGGTCTCCGCATCAACGGAGTTTACGCGAACGTGTTAAAACTCGTGCAATAATAAGTGTGCATAAACGATTTAAACATGTGAGTAAACGATCTTAAAAGGTGCCTAAACGC
Source organism: Poromitra crassiceps (assembly GCF_964638095.1). Classification (NCBI taxonomy): domain Eukaryota; kingdom Metazoa; phylum Chordata; class Actinopteri; order Beryciformes; family Melamphaidae; genus Poromitra; species Poromitra crassiceps. Next base: position 88,178,995 of record NC_139625.1, on the reverse strand, counting down.
TGCAGAGCATTGAAAAAGGTACGTAAACGCCGTTTACGTGCGTTTAGCCACCACTACAGCCCTGGTCCCCGGCTGGAATAGCATTTAATCGTGGGAGCCGAATTCCCCGACCTCGTCGTGGAACTGCGCCTGCCTCGAACGTGGACATGCTGAGAACGATGATCGAGCAGGACCTGCGATGGCTTGATTAGCAGGATCAGAACAGCGGACGCTGGGAGACTGAATGGCTTGATGGCCCGAACAGAACAGGGCCGCGGATGGATGAGACTTGAAAATGAGCGAAACGCAGCTTTCAGAGAATGGGATGCAATCAGCTCAGGTACAGCGACCAGAAGATCAGGGAAAGAGAACGATGACAAGCTGAGCATGGCTATATACTGCCACGTCATAGCCTCGGCACTGACGACATTATTGGCGTCATATAGGCAAGTGCGTCACGCGTAGGGCTGGGTTCAAAAAATCGATTCTCCGATTTTTAATCGATTTTTATTTTAATCCTCGATTATCGATTCATATGTCCAGAGATCGTTTTTTTTTTTTTTTTTTTTTTTTTTAATAAACAGGCTAAAATATTATGCTGTGTGTGGTAGTTGAAACATAGTTTCAAGTTGACTTTATTTATGTTTGTGGTTGACACAATAACATAAATACTGTAGGCTACATGAATGGAAATGTTTGATCATTAATATCTACTTTTAGAAATTATATGAGCTGAAATCAAATCACTGTGCATAATTGTGAAAGTGTCTTTATTGACAGATGAAAAGGCTGTTATTTACCCTTTGTCACCACCTGGTGAGTAAATATATGTGTAACTAAAACCATTCAAATTGACAACAGGTCTGCAACTTTTTTTCCCCGTGTATCTACTTGGCTGCTTGGGAACCCCTGTGTTACATAACTGGACATGTAATTCAGGGTACAGATCAAAAAACATTTTGAAACATATTGAAATCGATCGAATCGGAATCTAATTGAATCGAATCGAATCGAAATTAATCGATTCGCAACCTTGTGAATCGGAATCGAATCGATTCTTGAAATTTGAACCAATACCCAGCTCTAACGCGGACATCACGCTGGGATTACACTTGTGCTCGTCACACTAGGATTACATGAGATGAGGTCACTAGGATTACGTGTGGTGCGAGGCAGCATGTCTGGTCTTCATCTTGAAACTAGGTCGGTTACCACCATTGAAATAAATATAAAGCATTGATTTGAAGGAGGCTGCTGGTCGGTTGTTTCTCCGTCGTCATGTCTGGTCCAATCTTCGGTTGGTGTCGTGTCCTCTGGTCCAATCTTCGGTTCGTGTCATAGTTTGTGTTCACTCGACATCAACAATCTTTATTATACATCACATCTAATCATTTTATCCAACCTGCCTCTGACCAGACAACTAATGGGCTCCTTCTGCGATCATATTGTGATCATTGATACATTCAGCTAGCCTATGATTTAACGAAGTACATCGCACAATAACAACAAGGCTATTTGTTGGCAATGTTTATTGACAAAAGCATTAAAACAAGCAAATAATATAATTATCCGGTCACTGGCAGATAGATGCGTACAAATAGTTCAAAACAAATCTCTCAAAGTCTCAAAACTGTTGGCATTTGACTTGTGTTATATCTTATGTTGAAACAACTGATCATCAGCAATATTAACCTGCACAGTAGCCTAATACAGGTTAACATTATAATCTCAGGAGAGCTTGAGTAGGCTAAATAAGCCATACACATGAGAATTACCGTTAACGTTACAGCATTTAATAACGGTAAATTTCCACAAATCCTTTGATCCTCTGTTGTGTGTCCCCATCACTCGACGGTCATCATCCCATTTAGGGCTGGGCGATATGACCAAAATCTCATATCCCGATATAAGTCATTTCATATCCCGATACCGATATATATCACGATATAGCATATTTTCTGTAAATTCTATTTATAGTTTATATAAAATGACCACATGGCCATTTATTTATGTAGCAGTTGAACCAGTCAAACCTCACAAAGGATACATGCATTCAGAATACAGATAAGCATGGCTATTCTTTACAACACAAATAATAATAATTAGTTGCAGGGCAGTAGAATGAAACACAAACTGAACCATGCCACCAGTTCGATTTTCAAAGAGGACACTAGCATTTGATGTGTTTTGATTTAAGCACTAATTTGGAATCATATCTAAAAGCTGACACTAGGCGGCAGTATTTCTTTAGTCAACGTCAAAATACCTACATGTTCAGTAGAAGAAGAATAAAACGGTAGAAGAAGAAGAACAACGTTAAACAACACAACTCACACAGGGAAAGCTAAAAGCTAAAGCTAACGATAGACGTTTTGTTGTCAGCCCTCAAGGGATTTCCTTGGGATGATGAGAGGAGATGTTTTGCCAGGTTTAACGTTAGGACACACGCAAATATCGATCAAACGCGGACTTAACACAGCGCAAATGCCTGGGTAGACTAGGCGGACGGAATGGAGGTAACATCTCCCTGCTCTTTAGCCTACTCACGGCTGATTTGTGCCACTTATAAAGGGACGCAACGGGCTTGTTGACACAGTCTGGTGCGTGTGTGGACTGTGGAGGTGAGTAAAAAAGAAAGCACAGCGTCATCCAAATGACGGAGAATATTGCCGTAAAGAGTGTGATTTGCAACACAACGATATAAACGATAGAGCATCATATCATACGAAATACATTTTCTATCGTCCAAACAAAATATATCGTCATATCGCCCAGCCCTAATCCCATTCCCTTGAATAAACGAATGACACGTGTTATTAATCACTGTACGTTAACGTTTAGTCAAAACATGGGTGTTTGTTTACCCAACACTATGCTGTGCAGCATGCAATAACGTTTTTAAAACATTAACACCTAACTTTTGCTACTCGATAATGTTAGTCCTCATGTAATATTTGACAAATGGACATGTTAAATGTCATGCTTGCAATTACTTAGCTAAAGATTACCTCAATTTTGTGGAAGGTAACGTCAAGCCGCAGGCGGCCGGGGCAGGCTGGTGACGCGAGGTCTGGAGATAATATCCACAAACTACTGGCTTTTTCTTTATGCTAAAAAGTTACCCGGTCATTCTGTTTTGCGGGCAGTAGCTAGTAACAGACTGTTGTTTGTAGGCGGGTCGCTGACAGCTTCCAAGCTGCTTACCGCCACCTGCTGTACATGTAGGTTAGTTGCATCGTTTCAACATTCCACGTCTACAGTAGCATTCAAAGACGGAATCTGATGACGAAGACGGCTCAGCCGCCGGAGACCGGAGTCTTCGCGCTTAACACTCCAAACAATAGAGGTAGTGTGGACAATAGGTGCAAACGAAGTGCAATACAGCCTAATGTAGACATGGCCTTACGCGCAAATTCCACTGAGTCCGGGTTCGGTCTGGCTGCACTCCGGTACGGCTTCGGAGCCGATATGTTTCCACTCTAATCATTGTGTCAACTTCCACCAACTCCGCTGCCTTGCGTGTCTACTCCGTCCCAGCTCCGACCATCCAGAGCTCTCCGGATGACGGAGCAAAGCTGCAGCAAGTTGGGCGGAGCCAGGCCTGGAGTCAACAGGTCGGAGGTGCTTACAGCATTCAAGATCAAGCCAGAGGACAAACATGTATGAGGAAAAGTTCATCATTGAAGTGGAAAACCACAAAATAATATATGACACGACACATCCTTTTTACAAGGACAATACCAAGCAAGTCCACCCCTCCTCTGCTTCTCCAGTTGGGAACAATGATCTTCTGCCTGTTTGTTGTTGTATTTATCCCACATACATTACATTAGGTCATTTGGTAGACGCTTTCATCCAAAGCGACTTACAATAACACATTTTTGTCAGCAATAGAGCAATCAACTATGCAACACAGTCTATGACAACTACAACATCTGAAGGAATAGTGGTAAAGTGAAGTTAGTTTTTTTTTTTTTTTTTTTTAAGAGAGAGAAGAAAGAAGTTACCGTAGTTCAAGAAGGGCCCAGATGGAGCATGAAAAGGTGTGTCTTTAGTCTTTTCCGAAAGATCGGCAGTGATTCAGCTGTCCTGACCGAAGGTGGAAGCTCGTTCCACCATTGAAGTGCCAGGGACGAGAAGAGTCGCGATCGGGATGAGCGACTTTTGAGCCCCCGTAGCGAAGGAGGGGCGAGGCGTCCTGCGCTAGTGGAGGAGCGAAGGGAGCGGTGAGAGGTTTGGAACCTGACCATAGATTGCAGGTACAGGGGAGCTGACTGGTGTACTGCCCTGTAGGCCGGCCAGTACCAGTGTCTTGAATTTGATGCGTGCCGAGATGGGAAGCCAGTGAAGGTCCCAGAAGGGGAGTGCTTGACAATACATACAAATTGTCTCGCGCGAAAGTGTGTGATTGGCCCTTCACACACACACACACACACACACACACACACACACACACACACACACACACACACACACACACACACACACACACACACACACACACATGGAGGAAAATGTAATCCCTATGGGGCCCTTTACACAAGGACAGTTTCTGGAAGAAACGACACAATAGCGTTTCCTTCACACCTTTTCCTTCACACCTTCTCCCTGTTTACATGAGCGCTGTTGAATTTTTAAAACGCCGTAATGTACATGCCAGGTCGCTAGGTGGCAGTGTAATCACCTTATTCTTTGCCCATACAAGGACGCTTCTGCATGACGAAATTTCGTAATCGTCTTTCCGTTTTTAAACACGGAAGTAGAGTATGCCTTCCACAGTCATTTAGACTTGCCAAAAAGCTTTTTTCAAGCTAAAAAAACCCCAAACTGTTTTAAAGTTTTAATATTTGTCGGGTGAGAATGTAACATATATGTGACCAGTTTATCAGAACAATGCCTATTGGAAATCTTTAACGAGCAGCGAGGACCGGGAGCGCTGAGTGTGCTATCTGTCAAACCTTACTGTAGGCTACTGGCAGTGAGAAAACACTGTCGACGTGCTTTTGTAACTAACATTAAATGCCGACCGGGTACAGCCATCGGCTCCTCGCAGCAGTAACGTTATGAACGTGTAACTGAAGTTGGCCGCAGTGTAGCTTAATTCTGAATGTTGCCAAACTTCATTCATACTGACGTTTTATTTTGAAAATGGTTGCCAACTCGCGCACGGCTATGGCGTAATCGCGTGTGTCGCGTGTGCAGGCACGTCAGAGTTTCTGAAATGTGCCGTCTCAAAGCGATTACATGGAGCCCTCAGCGGGAAGCGTATCAAAGAATTCCACTCTGGAAGGTGGTTTCAAAATGTGTCGCTTCCTAAGCCCAAATTTGCCGTCGCCGTCTAAAAGGGAGGCACTAACGATACAATAATTCCCCGTCACCATAGGAAACCGTCCTCGTGTAAAGTGCCCCTATGTCTCCCCCTCCCCCTAAATAGGCTTTACTGGGCTCCTTGGATCATTTTGCTTCAATTTATATAATGTGTACAATTCTAAAATGTTACTATTATTATTGTAACCTGTAATGTATTGTATTTCTGATCCAATCTAAACTAAACTAAACTAAACTAAACTAAACACAAAAAATAAATAGAAAACAGAAAAAAGGCACAAGAAATTCAATAATAAAACTTTTGCCTTTTTTCAATTTTTCTTCTCTCTCTCTCTCTCTCTCTCCCTCCCTCTGAATCAACTCTTTTATCACCATGATTCATGTGTTCGCTGATTGGCTTCTTGGTTCCAGGCTTAAAACTCTAAACGTCTTTGGATAAATGAATGGGAACAAGAGCTGTCTATTGTTAGCTTTGTTTAGCTCCGTGTGCTCACTCTGTCTCTGTCTGCCTACAGAGTGATCTACGCCTGCTACACCTCTCGACAATACAGGTAACACACGCACACACACACACACACACACACACACACACACACACACACACACACACACACACACACACACACACACACACACAGGTAATGGAATTCGCCTAGAGCAGTGGTTCCCAACCTTTTTACACCAAGTACCACCTGAGAAAGTAGTTGGCTCTCCAAGTACCACCATATGACCGACGTTAAAATACAGTCTATTCAGCTATGCACAGTTCACGCAGGAGGCAAATGCAAGGGCATCGTTTTGGTCTCAAAGTTGGTAGGGTCGAGGACGGCAGGAGGGGAGGCGGTAGCGGACGCCGGCGAAAAAAAATTGAGCTTTTTTTTTTAACCTTTTTTAGCCATATTTAGAGGAATATCTAATTTTAAATAAAAAAAATTAGGTTTCTTTTAACCTTTTTTAGCCATATTTATGTGTCCTGTCAGCATAATTGTAACTAACAAACACAAACTGTAGGTTTAGCCATCTAATCATGTTCTTTCACAAACAGCCGGTTTGGAAAGAAAACATTGCCACTGAAACCCACACACCATGCATAAAAGAATGTGCACTGACTTATACTAACTTTCACTTACCAGTAATATTACAGTGAAACAGAAAGTGCATTTTCATATCCATCAATATATTTCAACAAAATATACACAACATTCAGCCTATTACAACTTTCTGTTCTATAGTATTCTTCCTTTTCTGGTTTTCTGCATGCATCCAAACATCTTCACATTCATCAGTAAGCCCACCAGTCCAAATATAGCTACATTACTTTGTTTTCTTTCTGTTCTATATGCCTCATTTAAAATTTTCTCATTTCTGCATGCATCCAAAATAGGGGTGTAACAATGCATGTAACATGTACACATGCATGTAACTGGACAGGACACTTTTCTCTAGCATCTTCTTGCTCGCGTTTTGCAGGTTAGCAGCTGTAATGTAAAATGATACTCTGCTGGTTCACACAGTTTAACGTTACGGCGTTTTAAAAATTCAACAGCGCTCATGTAAACAGGGAGAAGGTGTGAAGGAAAACGTGTGAAGGAAACGCTATTGTGTCGTTTCTTCCAGAAACTGTCCTTGTGTAAAGGGCCCCATAGGGATTACATTTTCCTCCGTGTGTGTGTGTGTGTGTGTGTGTGTGTGTGTGTGTGTGTGTGTGTGTGTGTGAAGGGCCAATCACACACTTTCGCGCGAGACAATTTGTATGTATTGTCAAGCACTCCCCTCCTGCCGTCCTCGACCCTACCAACTTTGAGACCAAAACGACGCCCTTGCGGTAATGTGTTAAAACTCAGTCTGCTACAGCCTCTGAAAGACGGTAATGTGTTAAAACGGAGTCTGCTACAGCCTCTGAAAGACGGTAATGTGTTAAAACTCAGTCTGCTACAGCCTCTGAAAGACGGTAATGTGTTAAAACTCAGTCTGCTACAGCCTCTGAAAGACGGTAATGTGTTAAAACGGAGTCTGCTACAGCCTCTGAAAGACGGTAATGTGTTAAAACGGAGTCTGCTACAGCCTCTGAAAGACGGTAATGTGTTAAAACGGAGTCTGCTACAGCCTCTGAAAGACGGTAATGTGTTAAAACGGAGTCTGCTACAGCCTCTGAAAGACGGTAATGTGTTAAAACGGAGTCTGCTACAGCCTCTGAAAGACGGTAATGTGTTAAAACGGAGTCTGCTACAGCCTCTGAAAGACGGTAATGTGTTAAAACGGAGTCTGCTACAGCCTCTGAAAGACGGTAATGTGTTAAAACTCAGTCTGCTACAGCCTCTGAAAGACGGTAATGTGTTAAAACGGAGTCTGCTACAGCCTCTGAAAGATGGCAATGTGTTAAAACTCAGTCTGCTACAGCCTCTGAAAGACGGTAATGTGTTAAAACGGAGTCTGCTACAGCCTCTGAAAGACGGTAATGTGTTAAACGGAGTCTGCTACAGCCTCTGAAAGACGGTAATGTGTTAAAACGGAGTCTGCTACAGCCTCTGAAAGACGGTAATGTGTTAAAACGGAGTCTGCTACAGCCTCTGAAAGACGGTAATGTGTTAAACGGAGTCTGCTACAGCCTCTGAAAGACGGTAATGTGTTAAAACGGAGCCTGCTACAGCCTCTGAAAGACGGTAATGTGTTAAAACGGAGTCTGCTACAGCCTCTGAAAGACAGTAATGTGTTAAAACGGAGTCTGCTACAGCCTCTGAAAGACGGTAATGTGTTAAAACAGAGTCTGCTACAGCCTCTGAAAGACGGTAATGTGTTAAAACGGAGTCTGCTACAGCCTCTGAAAGACGGTAATGT
>NC_139625.1:88083350-88168350 GCF_964638095.1 Poromitra crassiceps | reverse complement strand
TCTCTCTCTCTGTCTGTCTGTCTCTCTCTCTCTGTCTGTCTGTCTGTCTGTCTGTTTGGGTGAACTGTTCCTTTAAAGTTTGTGAACGCTTTACGTTTATTGAAGTGTGTTTAAGTATAAAGTGAAGAGTTCATTAGCAACAACAAAACAGGTTAAATGGCATTCTTAAAAACATTGGGGTGATTTATGTGGAAAATGTACAAGTGAAAATGTTTTATTCACGATTTATAATAAAAAGCGAAAAACAAATACAACATAAATACATCAACATATAATATAAAAGGATGAAAAATACAAACGGGTATCTTTTCTGCTTTTGCAAATGAACTCTTCTTCACTTAGTGTAAAGAGCCAGTTGTTGTCTGTGTGTCTGTCCTCCAGTCAGGGAGAAGCTGCTTCAAAGAGCAGAGAGCTCCACCTGGCTCCTGACCAGTAAGTACACTCCAGAAGCTAATGCTAATAGTTTTAGCATGAGTAAAGTGCAGTGCTGCTAGGTGTTGGATGCTAACCTGACTGTGTTGTTCTCTGCAGTCTGCAGTACAAGCAGCCAAGCATCCTGGCGGGGTGAGTAGCACAACTGACACCAACATATCCAGTTTTATATTCTGAAGTAGGGCTGCACAATATATAATTTCAGCATCGTCATCACAATGTTTGCTTGTGCAATAGTCACAACACATTGCAGGATGTGTGATGTTCTCAAAATCACATAAATACTCAGCAGCCATAACTTACAAAATCATTCAGCTCCACTATCTGTTACCCCAAACGAACATGGCGGCTCCCAGCTTGCCCCAAACGAACATGGCGGCTCCCAGCTTGCCCCACAACAGCTGACTTCTGGCAAACAAAACAACTCTGGCGAGACAGAAGGTAAATTCTATCTCTATAATAATGTCATGATGGAATAATCTCAAAACAAGCTAATTTTGTGCAGTAGGGGGCGGGGCATGTGGGCAAAGCTGCTGCCAACTGAAGCCATCTTGGTCAATACTGCACCAATTTCAAAGATGTCTGTTCACATTTAGGGAATATTGCAAAAAATCTGGGAACAAATTCCCAATAAATTTATTCACAAATGTGTTTATAATGGTGTCTACTACTAATGTGTTTATAATGGTGTCTACTACTAATGTGTTTATAATGGTGTCTACGGGATTAAGGTTTGAATGAAATAAATGTTTCATTCTGTAGAAATTGTGGGAATTTTGAAAAATTGCATTGTGTCTGTGTGTGTGTGCATGTCCGTGCATGTGTGTGTGTGTGTGTGTGTCTGTCTGTGTGTGTATGTGTGTGTGTGTGTGTGCGTGCGTGGGTGTGTGTCTCTCCCTCTCTCTTTCTGTGTGTGTGTGTGTGTAGCCGTACTGACGTGGTGACAGTGACCCCCTGGTTAGCCCCGGTGGTCTGGGAGTCGACCTTTGACCCCGAGCTGCTCGACAGCATGTACAGGCTGCAGAACATCACCATAGCAACCACCGTGTTCGCTGTGGGCAAGTAAGAGCATGCACAAATGACACATGTGTGTGTATGTGTGTGTGTGTGTGTGTGTGTGTGTGTGTGTGTGTGTGTGTGTGTGTGTGTGTGTGTGTGTGTGTGTCTGTCTGTCTGTCTGTATGTATGTATGTAAGAGAGTGCAGAATTAATACGTTTAACTCTTTCCCAGCCAGCTCAAAAAAAGTTGCCAGCCACTGCCGTGCTGGCGGCTATATATATATATATATATATATATATATATATATATATATATATATATATATATTGATAACGTATACTGTATATCGCGTGAAGCCATTGGATATATATATACTGTATATTTTAGGGCTGTCAGCGTTAACGCGTTAATCACGATTAAGGGCCGACCATAACGCATTTTTTTAAATCTCGTTAATCGCATGCCGCTATTTTGTCCCTTCGTCACACCCGTACTTGTAGTCAAGCTGGTCGCAGCGGTTTCCTGTCTCCTGCTGTTGCAGGCATAGAAGAGAAAGACAGCAACACGCTTCTAAATGGCTCGTTTTACTTTAAAAAACTCCCAAATGGCACAGTGGACAAGTCAACAGTAGTTTGCACCTGACCGAAGTACATCGAGTTTGAGCTATCACCTAAAAGCTAAGCATACCGGAGCAGCTAGCGTCGCCGTAGCCTCAACGCGAGATCAGTCACTCTCCCTTCAGAGTCTCGGATGCGCGGGTCCTCTAGCCACTGGGAGGTCGGCTCCAATGGCTTCACGCGATATACACGTTATCAATAGTTTCCAATACCGAGCCATTATTCACATGGAAGTGCCAAAGTTTTTAGCTCAGACACAGCCTTTTTCAGCTGTGTCATTTAGGGTTTCGACTGCTCCACAGCGTCCCTGCCGGAAGTATCGGTTCTGGAGCGTATACTGCACTGTTTACAATTGTGCATTTATTTTCTGTTCAAGATATATTTTGTAGACATTGTTACCTCCTGTCTACATTGCACTTCTATTGAATTGAAAATAAATCCAAAATTCAAGATCACAAAGTACATTTATTTGCATTCATTTGATTCCCAATCACGACACACTGGTAAGAATTATTAATATCGAATAAAAAATGCTTTGAAATGCAAAATAATGGCATTTTAAACATGCGATACAAAGATGCGATTAATCACGATTAACAATAGTTAATCACAAGATTAATCGCGATTAAGACAGCCCTAATATATATATATCAGGGCTGCACGTTAAATCGATTTTGAATCGTAATTCAAATGAATTAGTTAGGACGATGTTAAAAAAAAAAAGACTGGATTTGTGACCAAAAGACTTGAGACTTGACTGAGACTTGTGACCAAAGACTTGAGACTTGACTTATACTCTATCTCAAAGACTTCAGACTTGACTTGGACTCTAGCTCAAAGACTTGAGGCTTGACTTATACTCTATCTCAAAGACTTCAGACTTGACTTGGACTCTAGCTCAAAGACTCGAGACTTGGGGATCCGGGTAGTGTAGCAGTAGATTCCCTGCCTAGTACCAACACAAGGGTCGCAGGTTCGCGCCCCGTGTTACCTCCGGCTTGGTCGGACGTCCATACAGGCACGATTGGCTGTGTCTGCGGGTGGGAAGCCGGAATAAGGGTATGGTCGCTGCACTAGCACCTCCTCTGGTCGGTCGGGGCGCCTGTTCAGGGCAGAAGGGAACTGGTGGGAATAGCGTGATCCTCCCACGGGCTACGTCCTGCTGGTGAAGCTCCCTGCCGTCAGGTGAAAAGAAGCGGCTGGCAACTGCACATGTATGGGAGGAAGCATGTGTGTGTCTACGGCTCTCCCCAGATTGGCAGAGGGGGTAGCGACCGGTGCAGCAAGGGGGGGAATTGGCCAAGTACAATTGGGGAGAAATGGGGCTACTCCTCAGGGTTAATGTGTATGTAAAAAAAAAAAAAAAAAAAGCAATTCTCTGGCGGACCACCAGGCGGCAGACCACAGTTTGGGAACCAATGATCAATGACATCATTTTTAGACATATATGTTTGACTCTTTATATAAAATGATCATAACTACATTTTATAAAGACCATAGTATTTTTATTTGACACGGTCGCAAATCTTACTCGCAAACCATCCCCCAATACAAACTCTCCATTTACAGCTAATGATTTCCTTGACTTCTTTAACCGTAAAATTATCTGTATTAGAGATGAAATTAGCAACTCTCTATTACTCACAAAGGGTGCTAACCCCTTTCCTAGCCCTGTCCTTAGAACCTTAGACGAGAGTACTATACTCTCGAATTTTGAGACTATCTTCCTAAATGCACTTTCAAAAATTGTACTTTCATCTAAATCCACAACCTGTTTATTCGACCCTCTCCCTGCAAAGTTGATTAAGGAACTCCTTCCAATACTAGGCCCCCCCTTACTTAACATTATCAATAGCTCCCTCTCCTCTGGCATTGTCCCTGCCTCCTTCAAATCTGCTGTAATCAAACCTCTACTTAAAAAGCCAAACCTTGATTCTGAGGTTCTTAACAACTTCAGGCCAATCTCAAATCTCCCCTTCCTCTCTAAAGTTCTTGAAAAAGTAGTCTCAACACAATTAACTGACTACCTCTCGCATAATAAACTTCTCGATCCCTTTCAATCTGGTTTTAGATCACTCCATAGTACTGAAACTGCTCTTACAAAAGTAACCAATGACCTTCTCCTCGCGTCCGACTCTAATTTCTCCTCTCTCCTCATTTTATTAGACTTAAGCGCAGCCTTCGATACAATCGATCATAAGATCCTCCTAGACCGCTTATCTAACTACGTAGGTATCCGGGGCACTGCCCTATCCTGGCTAAAGTCATATTTGTCTGATAGGACACACTGTGTCTCATATAAAAATATTATGTCCACATTCTCCTCAGTGAAGTTTGGTGTACCGCAGGGATCAGTCCTGGGTCCCTTACTCTTTGGAGTTTACTTACTGCCTCTTGGCGAAATTTTCCGTAGATATGGCATTAACTTCCACTGTTATGCCGACGATACCCAAATTTATATACCAATTAGACCAGACGATCGCTCTAAACTCGCTAATCTTGAATCCTGCTTAATCACTGTTACAGATTGGATGTCAAATAATTTCTTACGACTAAACGCCAACAAAACTGAACTACTAGTTGTTGGCCCAAAAACCCAACTTCCATTTCTCACTGATCTTAGTCTGAACATTGAGAACTGCGTAATTACTCCAAACTCAAAGGTGAAAAACCTAGGTGTTACCTTTGATCCTACTCTGTCATTCGATGCTCACATTAAGGACATCACTAAAATAGCTTTCTTTCATCTTCGCAATATCTCAAAGATCCGTCCCTTGCTAAATGCAACGGATGCCGAAACCTTAATACACGCCTTTGTTTCATCTAGACTCGATTACTGTAATGTCCTATTCTCTGGCCTTCCACTTTGTAGCACAAATAAATTACAACTCGTGCAAAACGCCGCTGCTAGAATTCTAACTAGAACTAAGAAGTTTGATCATATAACTCCGGTCTTAATCTCCCTCCACTGGCTCCCAATTCAGGCCAGATCAGACTTTAAGGTGCTTCTGTTAACCTATAAATCTTTGCACGGGCTCGCACCTCCGTACTTATCTGAGCTAATCATTCCTTATGTTCCCACGCGTACTCTCCGCTCACAGGACGGTAATTATCTTACCGTCCCTAAAATTAAGAAAAAATCAGCAGGTAGCAGAGCATTTTCTTACCGTGCTCCACACCTCTGGAACCAGCTTCCTCTGTCAGTTAGGGAAGCTGGCTCCATTGAAATCTTCAAAACTAGACTCAAAACCCATTTATTCTCCCAATCATTTGGTTGTGCTTGATGGTTATGTTTGATGATGTCATTCTCTAGAAATATTTATTAGCTCTTGAGTACATACAATCCTGAATTGCTGAGCGGGCTGTCTCAAGCCAGCAATATCAGTATAAACTTAGACTTGACCTAATTTAAATAATATGGCATCAGTCGACCCAGTAGCCTAGATAGAAAATCAAATAGTTGGTGAATAAACTTAGTCCTGAACTGCTGAGCGGGCTATCTCAAGCCAGCAGTATCAGTATAAATTTAGACTGGACCTAATTTAATAATATGGGATCAGCCGATCCAGTAGCCCAGATATAAAATCAAATAGCTGGTGAATAAACTTAGTCCTGAACTGCTGAGCGGGCTATCTCAAGCCAGCAGTATCAGTATAAACTTAGACTTGACCTAATTTAATTTAATAATATGGCATCAGCCGATCCAATAGCTCAGATATAAATTCAAATAGCTGGTGAATAAACTTAGTCCTGAACTGCTGAGCGGGCTATCACAAGCCAGCAGTATCAATATAAACTTAGACTTGACCTAATTTAATAATATGGCATCAGCCGATCCAGTAGCTCGGATATAATATCAAATAGCTGATGAATAAACTTAGTCCTGAACTGCTGAGCGGGCTATCTCAAGCCAGCAGTATCAGTATAAACTTAGACTTGACCTAATTTAATAATATGGCATCAGCCGACCCAGTAGCTCAGATATAAAATCAAATAGCTGGTGAATAAACTTAGTCCTGAACTGCTGAGCGGGCTATCTCAAGCCAGCAGTATCAGTATAAACTTAGACCTAGACTACCTAGACCTGAATTAGCAGTATAATATTAGTCATCCTAAATAATCCTAATAAATTTTGATTTGACCTAATTTTTATTGCTGTCTATAGAGTTAGTTCCACCTCTGCGCAGATTCCCCCGCTCTCTTCTCTCTCTCCCCCTCAGGTGTCCTCATTGGCCTGACGTACACCCCACCGCTGCAGCCCTAGGTCCGGCCGTCATCGTCCTAGCCACCTGTCGTCACTCTAGGCCATCTACCCACTACTCCTTCTACTGTCTGACACCCCGGGCTCATCACCATCACCGACCCCTATCCTCATCATCCTGGTCACCTGCTTGCCTAAGGGAAGGGGGGGGCGCCCCCCCAGCCCCCCCCCCCCCCCGCCGCCTCATCATCACCTCCAACTCCTATCCTCCCCTCCTCTTAATCCATGTCACCAACGCGGACTCATGGATTCCTCAGATCATCCTCATGGAACTCCCAATCTTGTTACCCTTTTTGTCACCTAGCTAATTAACTAGTATTCTCTAAACCTACGAACACTTAAAGACTGCATTTTCTATTTCTTTTTGGACTCTACTTTTTAGATTTTCAACTCCCTTCCCTGATCTTAGGATAATTTAAAAATTACATTTTTATATCCCTTCTGTTGGACTCTTTTTTACATTTTCAATTTTCTGTTCTCTTGTACATTTTATTTCCATAATAAACCATTCACAGAGTTTCATTATCGGAAACTCTGTGCATGGTTTAGCCCGGCATCTCTCGGCCTGTCTCGGAGGGGAGTCCCCAGATGGGGGTCCGCTGCTGTGGCCTGGTGGGTGGGCCCGTCCCCCGCGTGGCCTGCTCTCACGCTCTCAGTCACTATGCTGGTGGCTGGGGGCTGGGGGGGCGGGTCGCGTGGGGGCTGGGTCCGCCTGGGCCGCAGCAATTGGCCCCTAGCACAACGACCTCACAAGGTTCCTCCTCAGCCAAGTCACTGGGGCAATCCATGCGGCGATCCATATGGTGGAAAGGTTTTCTTGCGTTCACTGGGGGTGAGGGGGTGCCGCTGTGTCCCGGCCTGGCCTTCCCTCCCACGCCATATGTGGGCGGGGGCCGGGTCGGGGGGCATCGGTGCTCTTCATCACTGGTCGAGGGCTGCCGGTTGGTTTAGAACAGCTTAGGTAGGCGATAGATTAGCTACAGCCTAAGGCTGACCTGTTAGTGTTCAGGCTAAAATCAGACTAGAGCAGGGTAGGATAGGCCAGATTAGGCTGTAGATTAGCTAGATACTATGTCCCAGTTAGCTCTGGTTAATGCTTAGAGTAGTCAGTTGTCTGATCTTCTCCCCCCCCCCTCTCTTTCCCCCTTTCCCCGCTTCTTCCCTTCTTCCCCCTTCTTGTTCTCCTCTCTTTCCATGCTCTTTCCTCCCCCACATCCCACCGCCCCCCCCTCCCTTCTCCTGCTCTCTCCTCATTCTCCCCCCCCTCTGCTCCTTCTCTTCTCCCCTATTTTCCTGAATCCCTGCCACTTCCTGCTCTCCCTTCTCTCACATTCCCCCTGCTCTCCTTCCCCTGCACCCTCCCACCTCTCCTTCTCTGCCTCTCTGTCCTCCCCCCTCTCTCACATTCCCCCTGCTCTCCTTCCCCTGCACCCTCCCACCTCTCCTTCTCTGTCCTCTCCTCCTCCACATTTCCCATTTTCCCCCCACCCTCGCCCTAATCTGGGCCCGTATCCTACTCCCTCCCTCCACCCTAGACCCTACCTCTACTCTCTGTCCTCCCCCCTCTCTCACATTCCCCCTGCTCTTCTTCCCCTGCTCTCCTTCCCCTGCACCTCTACTCTCTGTCCTCCCCCCTCTCTCACATTCCCCCTGCTCTCCTTCCCCTGCACCCTCCCACCTCTCCTTCTCTGTTCTCTCCTCCTCCACATTTCCCATTTTCTCCCCACCCTCGCCCTAATCCGGGCCCGTATCCTACTCCCTCCCTCCACCCTAGACCCTACCTCTATTCTACCTCCCCTGTACCCTTCCACCTCTCCTTCTCTGTTCTCTCCTCCTCTCTGTCCTCTCCCCTCTCTCACATTCCCACTGCTCTCCTTCCCCTGCGCCCTCCCACCTCTCCTTCTCTGTTCTCTCCTCCTCTCTGCCCTCTCCTCCCTCTCACATTCCCCCTGCTCTCCCTCCCCTGCACCCTCTCCTTCTCTGCTCTCTCCTCCTCCACATTTCCCATTTCTCCCCACCCTCGCCCTAATCCGGGCCCGTATCCTACTCCCTCCCCTCCCCCAACCCTAGACCCTACCCCTACCCTGGCTCTCCCTCCCCTGCACCCTCATCTCTCCTCCCCTGTTCTCTCCTCCTCCACATTTCCTATTTTCTCCCCACCTCCCCCCTCTCCTCCCTCCCTCCCTCCACCCTAGACCCTACCTCTACTCTACCTCCCCTGAACCCTTCCACCTCTCCTTCTCTGTTCTCTCCTCCTCTCTGTCCTCTCCCCTCTCTCACATTCCCACTGCTCTCCTTCCCCTGCGCCCTCCCACCTCTCCACATTTCCTATTTTCTCCCCACCTCCCCCCTCTCCTCCCTCCTCCCTCTCCCTCCCTCCTCCACTCTCCTGCTTTCTTCAAATGTTCAAATGTTATCTTTATTCTGTATATTCTTGTTACTGTGTGTTAGCTAGAATCAGCTAGACATACTTTCTGTGAAGCCCTCTGAGACATGCTTGTGATTTAGGGCTATATAAATAAACTTGACTTGACTTGACTTGACTAGTAATGCAATGAAATAAAATACAAAAAATACAGATGTAAAAAAGGGCAATTGCCCCCTCACATTCAATGGGCATGACGCCTCTGCGCGTGGCTCTCCTCTCCTTCCTGGTTTTGGCCGTCGCATGTTTTTAACCCTCGAAGTGCTGGACTATTTGGCAAGGTGCGCATAACAGAGCCATCGATTTTATAACACGGATTGATGGAAAAAAGTCATCATTAGGGAGGAAAGAGTTAACGTACTTAGGTAACGGCGGCGGCGGTCCCATTGGGACCACGCAGCGTGTGACCCCTCTGACTTCCTGTCAGGTACATCCGCTTCCTGCCAGACTACCTGCGCACAGCGGAGCAGCACTTCTTCGTTGGTTTCAGGGTGACCTACTACGTCTTCACTGACCAGCCCCACAACGTGCCCACAGTCAAGATGGCCGCTGGCAGACAGGTAAACCTCTGCTGCTTCTTCTTTTTTTCTGACCCCCCCCCCACCCCCCATTTTCTCCCCAATTCCCCGGTCGCTGCTCTACCCCCTCTGCTGATCTGGGAAGAGCCATGCTTCACCATGCACCATGCTTCCTCCGACACATGCGCCAGCCCTTCTTTTTCACCTGACAGCGGGGAGCTTCACCGGCAGGACATACACGTGGGAGGATCACGCTATTCCCACCAGTTCCCTTCCACCCCGAACAGGTGCCCCGACCGATTAGAGGAGGCGCTGGTGCAGCAACACATACCCTTAATTCGGCTTCCCACCCGCAGACACAGTATGGACACCCGACCAAGCCGGAGGTAACACGGGAGCGCGAACCTGCGACCCTCGTGTTGGTATTCTATTTCAAACATTCTAATATGTATTTGCACATCATGTGATTTTGCCAAAGAGCTTAAATTGATAAGAACTGAAGGCAACAACATGGCTGCAGCGCTGTTGTCAAAAAGCCACAAGAGCTTTGTCTCTTGCCTTCAATACTGCTTTGTCTGAGCTCCAGCCAAGAACTGGCATAACCTTAGCTTAGCTGCAAGCCACAGTATTGCTTACTGCTCCTCTCCTCTCCTCTCCTCTCCTCTCCTCTCCTCTCCTCTCCTCTTCTCTCCTCTCCTCTCCTCTCCTCTCCTCTCCTATCTCTCCTCTCCTCTCCTTTCCTCCTCTCCTCTCCTCTCCTCTCCTCTCCTCTCCTCTCCTCTCCTCTCCTCTCCTCTCCTCTCCCCTCCCCTCCTCTCCTATCTCTCCTCTCCTCTCCTTTCCTCCTCTCCTCTCCTCTCCTCTCCTCTCCTCTCCTCTCCTCTCCTCTCTCTCCTCTCATCTCCTTTCCTCCTCTCTCCTCCTCTCCTCATCTCCTTTCCCCGTCATCTCCTCTCCTCCTCTCCCCCTCTCATCGCCTCTCCTCCTCTCTCCTCTCATCTCCCCTCCTCTCCTCTCCTCTCCCCTCCTCTCCTATCTCTCCTCTCCTCTCCTTTCCTCCTCTCATCATCTCCTCTCTCTTCTTCTCATATCTCCTCTCCTCCTCATCTCCTTTCCTCCTCTCTCCTCCTCTCATCATCTCCTTTCCCCATCATCTCCTCTCCTCCTCTCCCCCTCTCATCTCCTCTCCTCCTCTCTCCTCTCATCTCCTTTCTCTCCTCTTCTCTTCTCCTCCTCTCTCCTCATCTCATCATCCCTCCTCTCCCACTCTCCTCTCCTCCTCTCCTCTCCTTCTCATCTCTCCTCTCATCTCTCCTCCTCTCATCTCCTCTCTCCTAGCTGTCAGTACGTGAGGCGCCCAGCTCGAGGCATTGGCAGGAGATCTCAGCTCGTCGTATGGAGCTGATCCAGAGGCTGATCGAGGAGGAGCTGCTGGGCCGGGCGGACTACATCTTCTGCCTGGACGTGGACTCCAAGTTCCACGGCCGCTGGGGCACCGAGTCTCTGAGCCCCCTGGTGGGCGTCATTCACCCAGGTCACAACCACAGACACCACCATGTGATTTCACCCAGGTCACAACCACAGACACCACCATGTGATTTCACCCAGGTCACAACCACAGACACCACCATGTGATTTCACCCAGGTCACAACCACAGACACCACCATGTGATTTCCCCCATATATATATATATATATATATATATATATATATATATATATATATATATATATATATATATATATATATATATTACATATTTCTACTATATGTCTGTCTGCCTGTCTGTCTCTCCAGGTTACTATGCGAGCCCTCGCAGCACGTTTCCGTATGAGCGCCGTAAACAGTCCCGAGCGTACGTTGCTCCTGGTGAGGGGGACTTCTATTACTGCGGCGGGGCGTTTGGCGGGTTGGTGCCCGAGGTGCAGCAGCTCGCGAAAACCTGCCGACAAAACTTTGAGCAAGACGCGCATCGAGGCTGCCTGGCAGGAGGAGAGCCACCTCAACAGGTACACAGCCAGACCGGACTGAGAAATCCATCTATTAGTTTAGCTCCATCCCAGCAGTGTGAGAAATCCATCTATTGGTTTAGCTTCGTCCTAGAAGTGTGAGAAATCCATCTTTTGGTTTAGCTTCGTCCTAGAAGTGTGAGAAATCCATCTTTTGGTTTAGCTTCGTCCCAGCAGTGTGAGAAATCCATCTATTGGTTTAGCTTCGTCCCAGCAGTGTCCAGAGGCAGCTACGGGTGGGTTTTAGGTCTGACGACAGTGAGAGGCGAGCCCATGATAGACGGTGATCAGAATCAGAATCAGAATTATTTTATTCGGCCATACAGTAGTATGTTTTTGCACATACAAGGAGATTGTCTTGGTGTAGTAGGTGCACACGTTACATGAGATATAGACAACACAATAACACAATAAATACACCTAAATTTAAACAGATACAAGATATTGGACAGAGTATTTACAGCCAAGTGTGGCAGAGTACAACGGGAGCAAGGCAAAGTGACAGGTAAGTACAACGTTGGCAAAAGTACAGTTCTCAGAATTGGCAATTTTAGCAAAATATATACATGATAGATATAAGAGTATTAACGGATTATATTCACAGGTTATATGCATGAATTGCATTGTATTGCACATGTTAACTGTATAGGGAGGTGGGAGGTGCAACATCTATGCAGTGATGGGCGAACTACTTGGAAAATGTAGTAAGCTAAGCTACAGTACCAGTTACTCTAGATTAAATATAGCTTCACTACATTGAAGCTATCCCCAGAGAAATGTAGCAAGCTAAGCTATGAGCAACATGGCAAAAGTAGCTTGCTACATCAAAGCCTTTTTTTGTCATCATTCAAACACAACTTAGGCTATCTGACGTACTCTAAAACTAAACCTAAACATAACCTACTAAATACTACAAAGAGATACTCAACACTTTTTCCACTTTTTTCTGCTGAAAATCAATATATATTGGAAATTAGCTGTGTTCTTGATGAATCCAGGTCAACGTCCTGACATTTACTGTAAAACTGAGTAATTCCTCATCTCTTCTCACATATATTATGTGACTTTTTTTTTTTTTTTACAAACAAACACAGCCTAGGCTATCTGACTCTAAAACTAAACCTAAACTACTAAATACTACAATTTACACTATGCGCTCTAATCAAAACGCTCCACAAATCTCTCTCTCTCTGTCTCCAACAATCCTCCACACTCCATAGACCCAGCATGGTGTGCAGCCACTTTTATCAACTTTGGCTGGGAGGGGCCTAGGCACGAGAGATGGGTGGGCTGGGTTTGGTGACGTCACTGATCAAGCTACGTCACTGAGGCCATTTACACCTGGCGCTAACATGCGTTTTCTGTGATCAGATTGCAATCCTTCTTCAATGGGTTTTGGGGGTGTTTACACCTGTACTTTCAAGTGATAAAACACAATCTGATTGCAATCTGATCACCAAAAATGCATGTTAATGCCAGGTGTAAATGGTCTCAATGATCAAGAGCTCTGCCAATAGAAAGAGAGGGAAATGTGAGTCTACAGCTGGCCTTTTTGCCTTTTTGGATTGTATGGAACTGCATGGGTATGTGAGAAGAGAAGAGGAATTACTCAGATTTAAAGTAAATGTCAGGACTTTGACCTGGATTCCTTAAGAACACAACTAATTTACAATATATATTGATTTTCAGCAGAAAAAAGTGGAAAAAGTGTTGAGTATCTCTTTAAGCTAAATATCTTCACTACTTGTAGCAAGCTACTACCCAACACTGCATCTATGCAGGAGCACTCTGTGTGTGTGTGTGTGTGTGTGCCATCACTGTGGCAGTGATGTTCTTCTGCCACCTGGAAGATTGTTGTTCCCAGGAATTTGAATGACTCCAGTGCTGGGGAGTCACACAAAACTCAGAGCGAAGTTTTTCCATCCAGGCTAGCCGGGGTTTCACAGACATGCAACTGGAAGAACTCCCCTTTGCCCCCTAGTGGCCAAACATGGCAGTGGGGGCATCTCACATTTAGTATTGTTTTATAGATATACATTGACACTGAAATGATTTCCTGGTTAAACACAGACCAAATTAGCACCATTGACTTCCATGTGATGCTGCTCTCTGAATATATGTTTATTTGTTTCCTGTTGTGTGCAGGTACATGTGGATCAATAAGCCCAGTAAGTTGCTGTCCCCTGAATACCTCTGGCAGGACTTCAAAAACAGAACACCTGAGGTCCGCATCATCCGCTTCTCCGGAGTCATCAAGAACTACGCTGAGATACGGCCCAACGTCTGAAAACTACTCCATCCTATGTTATATTTCTCTAGTGCACTTTAGCCATTTACCCTGTCTCCCCCCGCCCACCCCCCCTTACCCGGGTTTGCATCCTCTATCCCACCCCTAACCCCATCCTCACCCGGGTTCGTATCCTGCCCCCCCCCCTCCATACTTTATGTGAATGTTGATATGTTTTATAATGCACTGTTTTTATCAGTTTTTACAGTGGACTAGACTTTCAAATGACTTGAAATGGCTCAAAAGTGTCTGATTTGTACTTGTTATTTCTAGAGAAGGGGTGGTTCAGAGTGTGGAGTGGGATGGTTCAGAGTGTGGAGGTTCAGAGTGTGGAGTGGGATGGTTCAGAGTGTGGAGGTTCAGAGTGTGGTGGTTCAGAGTGTGGAGTGGGATGGTTCAGAGTGTGGAGGTTCACGTACAAATGGCTACTGCACTGATAACAGCCCAAAACGTTTGCAGGCAATAAAAAGTTTAACTTGGCGTGCTATCCTCTTCTCTTTTATTCATGTACAAATGGTCCATAAACAGCAGCTGGTTCAGATGCCCTCACCAGACAAAGGATTGTTGGGATGAGGGTAGTGTTGTTGAAGGCCGGCTTTACCGTGAATATATATTAATTCTTAAAAAATCTTAAATTTCGAATCCGTTGAAATTGCTTGTTCACAGCCAGAGAAAAAAATAAATGAAAAATTGGGCCAGGTGACGCGTTGAAACGCGTCACCTGGCCCATTTTTTTTTTTTTTTTTTTTTTCTCATTTTTTTTTTTCTCTGGCTGTGAACAAGCAATTTCAAAAATTTCAACGGATTCGAAATTTAAGATTTTTTAAGAATTAATATATATTCATGGTAAAGCCGGCCTTTGAGTGGTTTCACGAAAATGAAAAAAATATTTTGGCAAAGAATGAAGTGAACCTGAGCTCTTGTTAGGTCCAGGCAGACCAAAATGTTACATTTGAAATAAACCTGCATTGGCATTGCAAGAGCAGTGTGTGCAGGTGTAACCAGGCCGACTAAGAGGCTTTGGAACCTTGGATTACCAACAACGCCACCTAGGGGATTGCACCCCAGGAAATACTGCTCAATACACTTTATATAAAATACACAGGTCAAGTTGTAAAGAGACACAGACGTGGTTTCAAGCTCACAAAATGATTTGTTTATTTAGGAAAAGTTGGCCTGCAAAGGAAGTAATGTTGGAAGCTGTGGTAGGGGGGGGAAGTATGAACAGTTTTATTTTACAATTGCAATAAAAACACTTTTAGTTTATTAAGATTAGTTTAAAATTGCCTAATATCAAAAATACATAATTATCATAAAAAGCCAATTCATACACTACCAGGCGGGGGGAAAAGGAAATTGATGGAGGAGGCCGAAGGCTAGGGGAGGCTTGCTAAACGATCGAGGCCGACGAGGTGCACCACACGGTCAAACACTGCAAAAGCACCGCAAAAGCACGGCAAAGGGTGAGCAAAACGGTGTTTGGCGCACATTTAACAGAAGCATGCAAGTAATAGGGAAGGGGCCCCTTCGCTGCCAATGCCCACCACCACACTCCTCAAGATCAGGGGGGGTGGGGGAGACAGCTGGTTTGTCAGAAAATAACCAAACAGAAAAACAAGCAAAGGCAAAGTAAATGAGAACAACAAACTAAATATAAGAAACTAAATCATAAAGATAACTAAGGCAAAACAGTAGGGGCGATAACCTGCACAAAGAAACAAATACAAATTAATACTAAGGTCGGACCTTTCAACCTTTTCAATGTTACCCAACTGGAAATGAAGAATACCTCTGGTGCATCAAACTATAACCCCATCGCAACAGGAGTCAGTCAGGGGGGATTCCTACACTCCACTGGAGAGGTAGCCGGGGCTTTAGTGCCGGTCCCTATTTAAGAATGGCCATTAGTACAAGATATAAAAACTTACAATTACAAGCACCAATAAAATAGTTTACCTTGGTCCCCGTTCGGTCAGTGACATGGGGGGGGGGGGGGGGGGGGGGGGAGAGGGGGGAAGGTCCAGAATGAGCAATCTATAAGGAGGTGAATCAATTAATAAAATGTTGGGAGATTCCCTCATAAATATATTGTGAACAGCACTAGTAAAAATTACCTTTTGCTACGACACTGGAGCACACCACACCAGAACCGAGGAAGAATGATCACTGCTGCTCTTTGTTCTTAAATACCCTCTCTATGATGAGGGGAGAATAGAACTCAGGTGTGTGGCTGCTGCTCATTGGTCAATTTGCTTCAATGAAGTCTCCCATAGCAGGGGTGTGTCATAGGGACCAGCAGAGATCTACATGAGCTCAAGCTCTACCCGTTACAATGCATCCCCGAGTTCTGCATCGTCGTCCCGACGATGAACATCACTTTCCCAGGGCCTAAAAACAACAGGTCCCATATTGTTAGACACAGGCATTCGGGAGTGCATAGCCCCTCTTACCCTATTCCCCACCGCCTCTGGCAGATTATGGGGGTTGGGGTGCCTTCCTGCATTAGCCCTGCTTGTCCGTCGAGGTGGGATCTGGCTGGTGGATGGCCCCTCCTCATGTGATGCCACCGTGTCCTGGGTTGATGTGGCCTGGGGATGGTCTCTGGTTTCCTGCCGTGGCTGGTGTAATGGTGCTACCAGGTCCATTGGCGGGGTGTTGGGCCGCTGCGGTTCTTCTGGGGGCTCTGGGGCCCTGGCCCCAGGGCCTTCATCAACCAAAAGGAAGCAGAGATCGTCCTCAGCTGCTTGCTCCGCATCCAGTGGGGCCCTAAATGTTTGAGCACCCCTCGGTTGTGCCGTGACAAGGGTTCAGGTTGCAACTTCAGGTGATTGCAGTGGACATGCCTCACTCTTCCCTGGTCACCCAATGGGGCAATGGTATACACAGCGCCATCTCCTGTAGGCGCCCTCAGGACCTGGTACACCTCGGAGGCCCAAGCGTCTTGCATTTTGTTGCGGCCCCGCACACCCAGGTTGCGCAGATAAACCTTCCGACCCACTGGTAATGGCTCATCTCGCACTGCTTTATCATGTCGGGCTTTGCGACGGCCGGCCATGGTCTTCAGCTTGTCTTTGGCCAGGTAAAAGGCTGTCTCCAGTCGGGCTTGGTGCTCCAGGACCCAGTCTTGAACACTGCCTCTCGATGGTTCTCCAATCTGTCCTAAGAGGAAATCAACAGGTAACTGGGGTTCTTGACCGAACAGCAGGTAGAAAGGTGACTCACCAGTAGACTGATGGGGTGTGGTGTTATAGGAGAATACCAGTTGGGGAAGACAGGATGGCCATTCTCTCTTCCTTGTTGATGGTAAAGTACGGAGAAGATTGTGACGTGTCCGGTTAAAACGTTGGCATTCGCCGTTACCACCCGGATGGTAGGGGGTGGTATGGGTCTTCTCCACTCCATACAGGCTACAGAGTTGTTGAAGAAGCATGTTCTCGAAACTTCTCCCTTGGTCAGAATGGATTCGCCCTGGAACACCAAACTTGTAAAACCACTCATTGACTAATATTTTGGCAACAGTGGAAGCACGCTGGTCTCTGGTAGCCACTGCCTGTGTAAATTTCGAAAACACATCTGTCATCACCAACACATTTTCTAGTCCACTTGAAGAAGGCTCTAGTAGTGTAAAATCAATTGCCAGAATTTGGTTTGGCTTTGAAGCCATTAGGTGACCCATGTATGCACGGGCTTGGGGCTGTGTATCTTTGGCCACTACACACCTCTCGCAGACCTGGCACCATTGTTTAATGTCTTGGTGCATGCCAGGCCAATAACAACGTTGCCTCACCAATTCTGTAGTCCGGTCGACCCCCTGATGTCTCTCTCTCTGCTCTGGTGAAGAAGACGGCAGGAAAGCTGTACCATCTCAGGAGGCTGAGGAAGCATACAAAATCATTAGCCCTCCTGAAAGCCTTCTACTTTGCCACAGTGGAGTCAGTGCTGACGGGCAGCATCACTGCCTGGTATGGCAACTGCAGCGGCAAGGACAGGAAGAGGCTGACTCGGGTCATAAAGGCCGCGGAGCGCACCACCCGCTCCACCTTGCCCCGCCTGGAGGACATTTACCTTAAACGTTGCAGAGCCAAGGCGACAAAAATAATGAAGGACAGCTCCCATCCAGGCCACCACTTGTTTGAGAGGTTGCGGTCTGGGAGGAGAATGAAACATCTAGCAGCTAAGACTGAGAGGATGAAGAATAGCTTCTTCCCTCAGGCCATTAGGGCCCTCGATAACTACAATTATATATATATATATATATATATTATAATAATAGTGGTAATAATGATATATATAGTTAGATCTATGCACTTTACATTAATATATAGCACTATATTGTACTGCACTATAATTATTATTGCTGCATATTATTGGTGAACTCTTAGCTTTTACCTAATTTTACCTAATTTAATTTTTTATATTTTTAACTTAGCATTTGGTTCTTACTCTATTTGACAGCACTATGTTTTTAACTAATTTGACTGTACTGTTGTCTTGTCTGTCTCTACATGTGCACAGTCTTGGAGTGGCTGCGGCCCTAATTTCACTGCTCATTACAACTGTGATGCTGTATGTGACAATAAGAACCTTGAACCTGATGCCCATGGTCCTGATGCAGTTGCTCCAGCACTCCTTTTTCAGTGACTCAGGCAGCACCAACTGGAATATCTCCTCCCCTCCATCTGGCCGTTGGATACTGCGGTACAGTACACCTTCTACCTCCACTATGCGGTCCCACTGGTGCAGTAGCCCCAATACCGCCCTTGAGAGCTGGGTCCGTTCTTCAGCACTCTGACCCCTCTCCTCCTTCCAGAAACGGCGAAAGGCACTGATGGTGGGGTCCACCTCCTGTAGAGAGCACAAACCTGATTGAGAGCGGCAAGGTAAGGCAGAAATGGCAGATTGAGTTACCTGTTGTGGTGATTCTCTGTGGACCGCTTGTTTTAAAAGCGCTGGGAGCGGGGTGCCGGAAGCAACATCTGGCAGTGTCTGGCGGGACAATGCATCTGCATTCCTGTTCAATCGGCCAGGTCGGTACCTAAAATTGTATAGTCAAAATCGGACAGTTAATTCGCCCAACATTGAGCTACAGCACCCAGTTTGGCAGTGTTAACACATTCAGTGCCACAGCGCTTCAGTAAAATTGTCTGGAGCCTGTGCCAGATTCACTTCCATTCAGTTGAAAACAGCTATAGAATTTTTTCTATTATGGCTATATTAACGGGGCTGGACTTTAATGAAACATTGAACACTCCTGCTTCTTCCAAAGAAGAAATTTTGTTTCTAGACAGTTCCATTATGAAATTACAGCCTCTCAAAAAAGTGCACTTTCAAGGGTTTTCTGTCGTTTTTTTTTAGTTTCCAAGATATAGGCCCTTTTATGAATACCTTTTGCACTCTAATTTCGAGCACATTCACTGACTCTGGCTGGTGTTTTCTGATGTGGTGGCGTGTGGTGTGGTTTCTGTGAAGCCTGTGTGCCACACACCCCTCCCCCCCCCCCCCCCCCCTCCCTCTGTCCCCTCTCCACCTCTGAGCTGCGGGCTCCTCCCACACGCACAGAGTTTGTTTTCTCGTTTTTGCCCCGGACAGATCCCAGCGCCCATCAAGAAGGAAATGATGCGCGCTGGCAAACGCGACTGAACGAAAAGGCTTGCTTTCTAGGAAATCGTGTGGAGATAGATAGAAGCATAAGAGCTCAGTTGTGAGCGCGGATGCAGCCGAGCCCACTGTCCGCTGTAGACAGAGCAATATATACGGCTCTGGCTGAAGCATGCATCCGTTTCCACTTTGATCGCCGCTTTCTCCGCTGTCTCCTGTACAAAGTAAAGGATCTGAGGTGGGTGGAGCAGCTCCTGTGACGATGTTTAAGGTGGCGCCGTGTGATCCCTTGAAGGGATTCATGCTCACTGGCTAGGTACGACCTTAAACAGCAGAATTATGGAATAATATGAATTATGATTTTAGGACGTCCACGGCACTCCTCGTTACTTTTTTTTAGGACGTCCACAGACGTCCTTGGCACTGAATGTGTTAAGGTGGCTAAGTGGGTTGTTGTCAGTGTAGACCGTGCACTTCTGACCGAGCAAGTACTCCCGGAATTTTTCAGTCATGGCCCACTTAAGTGCAAGGAATAGAACTATAGTTGTTCATGTTTCGTTCTGGAGGTCTGAGGCCACGGCTAGCATAGGCTACTGGACGGATCTTTCCCTCTCGCTCCTGGGAAAGTACAGCTCCCAGACCACTGTGACTGGCGTCCCACCTCCAGAATAAAGGGCAATGAGAAATTTGCATATGCCAAGACCGGGGACTCTACTAACCTCCTCAGCTCTTGGAAACGCTGCTCGCACTCCTCCGTCCAGGCCTCCATCAGAGGTCTACTCAAGCCACGTTTGTGCCTGGAACCGGCCAACTCTGCTGCTACTCTGTTCAGTGGTGCAGCAATCTTGGCAAATCCGTCCACAAAGCACCTGTAGTAGCTGGCGAAGCCTAGGAAGGATTTCAGCTCGGACACATTTTTAGGTCGCTGCCAGTTAGCCACTGCTTCAATTTTCTTGGAATCAGTTGACACACCCTCACTGGAAATGACATGTCCCAAGTAGTTTACCTCTTCTTTGAAGAATGAGCACTTCTCCAGTTTGGCTTTCAGGCCTTCCCGCTGCAGCCGGCCCAGCACCCGATCCAGATGTTCTACCTGCTCAGCCACAGTGGAGGAGAAGACCACAACATCGTCCAAATACAAGAGCAATGAGCTGCAATGCTGGGCCCCAAAAATCCTTTCCATCAATCTCTGGAACATACTTGGAGCATTGCAGAGGCCAAACGGCATGCGATTCCATTCAAACAATCCAAAAGGTGTACAAAAAGCAGTCTTACTCCTGTCTTTTTCAGTTACTGGGACCTGATAGTAGCCACTGGCTAAGTCCAGGGTGGAAAACCAGCGAGCTCCACACAGAGTGTCCAGTGACTCCTCAATTCGAGGAAGAGGGAATGCGTCCTTTCGTGTTTTACTGTTCAATTGGCGGTAGTCAACACACATTCGAAGGCTACCGTCTTTCTTCCGCACCAAGACGATGGGGGAGGCGTAGGGGCTACTACTTTCCCAAATTACCTGTGTCTCTAGTAACTGGTTGATGTGGGCCTTTACTGCATCATATTCGGAGGGAGGGATGCGCCGGTACCTCTGACGGACTGGGATGTCATCTAACAAAGGGATGTCATGGGCAATAAGGTTAGTACAGCCTAAATCACCGTCGTGGGCAGAAAACACGGTAGAGTACTTCTGCAGTAAAGCCCTCACCTCAGCTTGTTCTTGTCCTGAAAGTACTGACAAATCCACTGCATCCATCTTTTCTCGCACAGTTGGTAAGTGTTTGGGAGGACAGGGTAGCTACAACTTCACCCGGGTCTCCATGATACCTTTAAGTAAGCTCACCATATGGGCATGGCTGAGGGTACCCACAATGGTGCATGGATAGAGTATTACATCGGAGCATCCTACATTAACCAGGGGAATATAGGCGGTCCCATGGAGAATGGTAACTACAGCAGGAGAAGCTAGTAGACCTGCAGGAAGACCTGACTGAGGGGGCTCAAAAAATGCAACAGTATCAGTGTCAAAATGGCGTTGAGAGCAGGTACTAGGAACTAACTTCATTGTGCCACCCTACCTCCACGCACCCGGGCAGCACCAAAGAAACTTGAAGTTCCCTGAATTTCAGCTTGGTGGCAGTGTTGGAGAGCTTGTCGCCACAGGGCAGGGGCCTGAAAGATGGGGGCAGTTTCAAAAAGAGCTGAACCATGTTCGCTAAACAGTTCCTTATAACACCCTTTAATGACATTCATCCCCAAGACCCCAGGGATTCCAAACTTTGGCTTTTTAACAGTGTCTTTGACAACACCCCCCTCTTCAGGATTACCTTGCCCAGCACTTCCAACATCAAGTTCAAAATAACCACTGTAAGGTATTTCAAGACAGTTAGCGGCGGTAAGCTGTAAGCAGTGGCAAGAGTTGAGTTTGTCATGACCCCAGGGTTCAAAGTGTTGGCAAAAAAAACTCTGTAATTGTTGTCACCATCGAACCAGTGTCTACAAGACATGGGACTGTCACCCCACTCATATTAACATTTACATGGGGACAGGAACCCACTATAAACTCTGTCAGAACAGGCCGTGGTATTTGAGTCAGCACGTCCCCCTTCTGAGCTGTGACTCTGCAACTCAGCGGGGGCTAGTTTTCCGACTGTTGGTCAAAAGAATGGGGCATGTGTGCATGAGACTGGGAGGTGGATGGCAGTACTGGTGTGGAGACTCTCTCCCCATCACAGTCTTGTGCAAAATGACCTGGTTTTCGACACCTCCTACAAATAACCGGGCCGCCACGGTTGAACTGAGATCTTTGTTGTGGGATCTGGTTAAACTGAGATCTTTGTTGTGGGATCTGGAGGCGAGCAAGGCTCTGAGTGAGCTGGTTAAGCTGCTCCTGCTGTTTTTTAAGGATGTCTTTTAACTCTGCTAACTCCTGAGAGTTATTACCTGCCATTGCATGATGCACTCCCTGGACCCCATATTGAAGCCCACTCACCGATGGCACAGAGTGGCTTCTTCCCCGTCCACCCGCTGGCATCCCCTCCCGCTCCCATCTGATTGCTTCGCCGCGGACATCTAAAAGGGTTGCAGTTGGACAGCGGCGCACAAGCTGTTTCAACTCCCTGCGGAGGGCACAATCATGAACATATTCCACAAATTGGTCCCTTAACAAAACCTCTGCATTATGCATGGCATTAGGGGCCCTTCTAGTGACCCTCTCCATTAGAGACATCAATACATGTGAAAACTCCTGCAATGTTTCACCTTCTTGTTGCTTTCTGGAGAAAAAGTTCTCCTGAAGGGCAATGTCGGATTGAGTGCAGCCATATAACTCCTGAAGGACTGCTAAGATGTTTGCAGCGTCCTTCCTCTCTGCCCGGGGCCTATATTTAATCTCATCTCTTGCCTCACCTTCTAGGTGGTCATACAGAAAAAATGCTTGGTCGAGGGGGGTCAAATGGCGGGCACGCATACATGCCTGAGCTTCTTCTACCCACTCCATGATGCCTATACCATGGTTACCTCTAAAAACCAGGCATTTTCGTTCCTTTGGAATATAGACCAATCGTTCAGTCACCGTATTTACAGAGGGAGGCCTTGAAACATTACCAGTTCCCTCCTCTGAGCCGGATTGTCCATTTACTGGCCTAGTGGTTGTGCTGCCGGATGCTTGAGCTTCAGCTTGCTGCTGTTGACTCTCATTGGCAGCCTTCACTTGCCTCAGCTCCTCCCGGAGAGCCTGAATTTCTTCCTCCATGGCTGAAATACAAAACAAAGTCAATCACACCAGCACCAGGGCTGATGTAGGCAGGACTTCCTGGTTGGTCGCCATTGCGCCACGTGTTGGCCCACTTCAACCCACTGCTGTTTTGCCTTCAAACCTAGTGCCCTGCTATAAAAACGACTTTAACAAGATTTTCAAAAAAAACAAAAACAGACAAACCAACTGATACCAGAGACTTGAAACACATGTCTTATGTTTCACAGGTCCTGCCGACATACGCCAGAATGTAACCAGGCCTACTAAGAGGCTTTGGAACCTTGGATTACCAACAACGCCACCTAGGGGATTGCACCCCAGGAAATACTGCTCAATACACTTTATATAAAATACACACAGGTCAAGTTGTAAAGAGACAGACGTGGTTTCAAGCTCACAAAATGATTTGTTTATTTAGGAAAAGTTGGCCTGCAAAGGAAGTAATGTTGGAAGCTGTGGTAGGGGCGAAGTATGAACAGTTTTATTTTACAATTGCAATAAAAACACTTTATTTTATTAAGATTAGTTTAAAATTGCCTAATATCAAAAATACATAATTATCATAAAAAGCCAATTCATACACTACCAGGCAGGGGAAAAAGGAAATTGATGGAGGCCGAAGGCTAGGGGAGGCTTGCTAAACGATCGAGGCCGACGAGGTGCACCACACGGTCAAACACTGCAAAAGCACAGCAAAAGCACGGCAAAGGGTGAGCAAAACGGTGTTTGGCGCACATTTAACAGAAGCATGCAAGTAATAGGGAAGGGGCCCCTTCGCTGCCAATGCCCACCACCACACTCCTCAAGATCAGGGGGGGTGGGGGAGACAGCTGGTTTGTCAGAAAATAACCAAACAGAAAAACAAGCAAAGGCAAAGTAAATGAGAACAACAAACTAAATATAAGAAACTAAATCATAAAGATAACTAAGGCAAAACAGCAGGGGGCGATAACCTGCACAAAGAAACAAATACAAATTAATACTAAGGTCGGACCTTTCAACCTTTTCAATGTTACCCAACTGGAAATGAAGAATACCTCTGGTGCATCAAACTATAACCCCATCGCAACAGGAGTCAGTCAGGGGGGATTCCTACACTCCACTGGAGAGGTAGCCGGGGCTTTACTGCCGGTCCCTATTTAAGAATGGCCATTAGTACAAGATATAAAAAGGGGGGAAGGTCCAGAATGAGCAATCTATAAGGAGGTGAATCAATTAATAAAATGTTGGGAGATTCCCTCATAAATATATTGTGAACAGCACTAGTAAAAATTACCTTTTGCTACGACACTGGAGCACACCACACCAGAACCAAGGAGGAAGAATGATCACTGCTGCTCTTTGTTCTTAAATACCCTCTCTATGATGAGGGGAGAATAGAACTCAGGTGTGTGTGGCTGCTGCTCATTGGTCAATTTGCTTCAATGAAGTCTCCCATAGCAGGGGTGTGTCATAGGGACCAGCAGAGATCTACATGAGCTCAAGCTCTACCTGTTACACAGGGTTTTTTATTATCCAAGTATTTTTCTGATAACCCCCAGCTGAACACTGAGAGCAGAATATGACTACAGATCCAATCAGATTCGGACCAGATATAGAGGAGGTCTTGGGTATTTTTTTGATCGATAAATGAAACAAATGGTCTTTTTCAGAATTTACAGTGTCTAGCAAGGGCAACGCTGAGTTAGAATATTCTATCATTCCAAGAGAACTGCAGTGCAATTCGTTGTGAGTGAGAACGTAATTCAAACCAACTACAGGAAACGACCCCAAAAACAAAGGGTTTGTGTCTATAAGGAGACAAGATGTTTCCTTGGGAAGCCAAACGTATCAAAATGAACAAAATTACTACTTATATTCACCTGTTGCTCATACTCATATTAGGCTACTTTTTCATGTGTTCTTTACTTTTATGAATGCCAGAGAAAAGGTACATTATGACAAAGAAAGTGGACAGACAAGCCCATCCTGCTGAGCTAAAGTGGTCAAAAAAAGGGTCATCCTTGGCCTCAGCCCAACAACGCACATTGGCCCATTCCACTTCAAAGAGTTGAATTGGCTCCCAGTTGAAAACAGAGTCCAACAGCTGAAACTTGTCATGGTTTATAAAATATTACATGACCGTTGCCCCAACTATTTCAACAAGTACTTCCAATATGTCCGGGAGATCCATAGCCGGAACACAAGAGCCAGTGTAGCAGATTTGAAATTGCCTAATTTGAAAAGCAAAGTAGGAAGAAGCACGTTCCTCTATTCTGGAGGGGGAGAGTGGAACAAAATCCCCAACGAAATCAGGCTAGCCAATTCCCTGAATGGTTTTAAAAACCTTTTGAAAAAATTCTTGATGAGTAAACTAGGTTAAAATACGAGTAGAGTCCCCCGTTGTTTTATGTTATGTGTTTTAATTTCTAGTTCCTTTTATTGTTTTATTGTTTTTATCGTTGTTTTATGGTATGTTTGTTTTAATCTCAAGTTCCGTTTATCCTTTGTCTGATTTGTATTGTTTTATCTGATACTCTTATATTACTGTATGTCATGTTCTTAAAGATCAGGGACCATGATGGAAATAAGTGTACACACTTTTCATGTTATCCCTTGGATATATGTCTGCATTATCCATAATGAAATTCATTCATTCATTCATTCATTCATACTATGTGTTCTATTAGCAGCAGACAGACTGTTCTCATTACCAACCAACACATCCTATGTTGACTATTTGCAAAGTAAGTCCCTCATAACTATACTGACATAAGAGGTACCTTTCCCGTCATTTTTGGAGCCGTAGGGTCGTCCAACAGAACTCACACAACATCTGAACTTGATGCCACAGGATTGTGACATCAATCCTTTGCCTTTCACACAAGAGACCCATGTTCATGTCCCAGTGTGTCCAATAATGTTCAACCATAAGTCATATTTTACGTTTTGTTATTTAACCCTAACCCAAACCCTAACCTTACCTAAGGCGCTGACAGGGTTCCGCGCAGCCTTGACTCGAGCCTTGCCGCCGACTAGCGGCGACAGCGAGACTGTGCATACTCGAACGTAACTCGGCGCGTTGGCTGCGGTACACATCCAAAACTTGTCTTGTGGTACACTCATGTCCTTTACATATGATGCTATCATGTTGTTTACCAAGAACTTGCAATCATGTCGGTGCGGGGACATTTTATTGTCCCTACATTTCAAAACTCATTCTGGCAGAGATGGGGACTTGGACTTGGACTTGAGTCGCACTTAAGTCTCACCCACAGTGACTTGAGACTCGTCCTCAAAGACTTGCGACTTGACTTGGACTTGAGGTTTTGGACTTGTGAACAATCTTTATTTTTATTGTATTTTTTTGGTGCATTAACATTAAGGAAATATCTACTCATGTCATCCAATCAATGCTGATACTGTATGCTAATAGATAAAGGAGTGAGGATAATACAGTACATGCTTTGAATTCCTTAGTTTTAGCTAAGCAGTGTTCTAAGCAGACTGGATGGCATGCAGCAGATGATAGAATGCTCATCCATAAGAGACTTGAGACTTGACTTGGACTTGTGACCAAAGACTTGAGACTTGACTTGGACTTGCCCCTCAAAGACTTGAGACTTGACTTGGACTTGAGCTCAAAGACTTGAGACTGGACTTGGACTTGAGCTCAAAGACTTGAGACTTGACTTGGACTTGAGCTCAAAGACTTGAGACTGGACTTGGACTTGAGCTCAAAGACTTGAGACTTGACTTGGACTTGAGCTCAAAGACTTGAGACTGGACTTGGACTTGAGCTCAAAGACTTGAGACTGGACTTGGACTTGAGCTCAAAGACTTGAGACTTGACTTGGACTTGAGCTCAAAGACTTGAGACTGGACTTGGACTTGCAAAAAAAGGCTTGTGAGCATCTCTGCATTCCGGTGAGCCTGCAGAAGGCTTTGCTAGATGAGGGACAAGCACTGTTAAATGAGGAAATGGCGTATCCTCCTTCCTCACAACAAGTACATCAGCGGATACGTGCACGGCCCAAGGCAATGGCCAATCACAGCTCTCGTGCTAGTCACGTCACGTCCGTGTTGACGCCGCGGAGTCAGAGCCAGATTAACACCCCCAGGGGCCCCTGGGCACTGAAGCGCCCAGGGGCCCCCCTACCCATCGTCCGGATGTTTGGATGTTTTTTCGCCATATTTAGAGGAATATCTCATTTTCAATTAACATTAGTATTATACTGTTATTATGTCATTATTCAGTTTCTGAGATTCAGTTTGTCACTCACTCATAGGCGATTCTAGGCTTTGCAAACAGGTAGCACCAGCAGGATAAAAATATTAGTCTGACTGGGGGGTTTCTAGGGGGGGCAGTGCCCCCCCTGGACAAAGAAATTTTGTACATTTTAAAGTAAAATGCATGAATCTGATGCACTCTGAGAGCAAAAGGAAGAGGCTAATCTTCACATTAATATCCTCTTCACTGTGCTGTGGCTTTACAATGATGAAAAAATAATTGACATTACATTTCCAATACAAAACAGCAGAGGGTACCACAGCACCACAAGCACCCCCACTTCCCGCGCCCCTGGTCACCACTTGCCCACAGTCATCCAATGAGACTAAATCATCAGACTTAATCTTTTTTGCGTAAGCATAAATCGGCTTTAACCTTAACCAAGTTGTTTTAGTTGTCTAAAATTAAATAAACTTATGTGACGGTTTTCAATCAGTACTGGTCAGGAGCATTCATGAAAAGCAGATCTCCATAATCCAACAAGGGTAGAAAAGTTGTCATGATCAAGTGTTTCCTGACTTGAGATGAGAAACACGATTTATTTCTAAAAAAGAAATAGAATTAACTGAGGTGGAATTGTGAAAGTAACGGTGGAGCAATGTAACCAACCGGTGACATCGGAAAATTACAAAACAGGGTACATTTAGCATCAACATAAGACTGAGGAGTTGGTATGCGAATGCGTTGCAGGCGCAGCACAGTGCTAGGCTTCATAATGATATCCTATGCTCCCATGCATTGTATCCAACATGATAAATGCTTTAGCAGCAATTTTAATTAGCGGATTCTATCGGATCCAATCGGACAATCCTTGTCCAATGAAGTGTATCAGCTGCTGTGATGTTGATGGGTGGTCTCTGGTTGCTTCCAGCCTGCATGTCTCCACAACTTCAGCCATCTTCTGCACGAGTCGGTTGGCTCCACCTGTACCAACCCTGAGCAAGTGCTGTTTTGCAACTGGTCAGGATGTGCTGCAACTGCACGGACGTGACGTGGTGGTCAGGGGGCGGAGCGGGTGGCCGTGTCATAGCCAAAAGCCATGACGCCTTAAAGGCGCATGGCATGGTTTTATAGGGGTGAATTTTGAGAATATTGGATATTGTCCCGTAGGTTGCTGCTGGGAAGCAGCTTGGCATAGTGTGAGATTCCGAAGTTCGAAACGAAGTAAAACCTGTATTAAGCAGTATGGCCCAGTGGCTCAGCGAGTTGGATTGCTCTTTATCAGTTTGTGAGTTTGAGCCTCATTCACTTTATATATATATATATATATATATATATATATATATATATATATATATATATATATATATATATATATATATATATATATATATATATATATATATATATATATATATATATATATATATAATATGTATGTATATATATATAGTAGTTTTTACATTTACTAAAAGACACATACTGTAGTTTATTACATTAACCATCTTATGCCAAGATGGCATCCTGTGTCTTTTGAGGAGCACACAGCACAGCCCGTACGTCCCAGTTGAGTTGAGCTGACCTTATTATTTCCATGATGTTAGCCTATATGATTATTAGTCAGGAGTAACTCAAGACGAAAATATTAGCTTGATTGTGCCTGCCTGGTATTCTGGAGGCGAGGCACGTTAGGCTAGCACGCTAGCAGCAGACATGCACTATTAGAACAGAAAGTAAGTGGAATGATTGTTGTGTGCTTTGAGCGTTGGACCGCAGCAATTGGTGTGTCGGTTTCAATCAGAGGCTGATCACTTCAAGCTCTGCTGTCTGAGTATCAGGTTTTCACTCAAATCATCAAGCACCACGGGACAGAGAGCTTGGCGGGGATGTTTGGAGGATTTGTGTGTGTGTGTGTGTGTGTGTGTGTGTGTGTGAGTGTGAGTGTATGTGTGTGTGTCAGAGATCCTCACGTCATTTTTCACAAGTCAAGTTTCAAGTCTCTTATGGATGAATGTATCATGCTGCATGCCATCCTGTCTGTAGAACACTGCAGAGTTAAAACTAAGGAATTCAAAGGATGTACTATATTATCCTCACTCCTTTATTAGCATAGAGTATCAGCATTGATTAGTTGACATTATTATTAGTAGATTATTAGTTTCCTTAATGTAAATGCATCAAATAAATAAAAATAGAGATTGTTCACAGGTCCCAGATCTCAAGGCCGAGTCAATTCTCAAGTTTTTTGAGGACCAGCCTCAAGTTACTGTGTGTGCGACTTAAGTGCAACTCGAGTCCAAGTCGTAAGTCCAAGTCCCCATCTCTGGTAGTGTTAATTTTGTCGACTATTTTTTAATTTAGTCTTACAGTCTTAGTCCTGTGTCAAATGTCCATTATGTACTTGTTTTTAATCATAGTCAACCTCATCCTGTTTTTATTTAGTCAAGTCTTACATCGGGAGCGTTTTCTTCATCACTGATATATTCGGCCTTATATTTTGGCCTACATTCGTGCACTTCCATCTGCATGGTTTAAATGAGTTTGCAGCCTAGGGATGACTCTAAAACTTTTTATTGATCTATTTACATCGGATGAAGCCAGGAATAAACAAAACAATGTATTACACGGTGTCCCTGCCAATGTCTCTGGCAGGGATTGGGGATTGAGACGGAGTTAGGGGCGGAACCTCGAGGTTTGAGCGACAGTTTGAGGGCGAATGTTGTTATGAGAATTACTCACAAGATTGTTTTAATGCTTTTCCATTGGTTAAATTTTGTAAAACTCACACAGAGACATGAAGGGTGACCAATGGCATTGATTTATGACAAAAAATAAAAATGTGGAAAAAATGGACGTTCGAGGTCCCGCCCGACAGTGACGATATTAATAATGTAATGACACATCCAGCGAGTAACTGGCCATAATGAAGGCATGTGCCAACTTTGATGAGGCGGTGTTCAGTTATTTTAAGAACACATGTTTTTTGGGTTGCGGTTTTGGAGATACGAGGTTTCTGCCCGACAGCGACAATATATGATAAAAAATAAATAAACTGCCCTCCCTGACATTTATATTATTTTCTCTCTGCCTTCCCCATGCAGCTGTAAAAAAGAAGAAGAAAAAATATCTGCCCTCTCCGCACCCCCAAGTTCAGCCTTTTAGAATTCTATACACAACTTAGTTGTTTGTTTGAAATAAAACAGCAATATTAAC
Source organism: Poromitra crassiceps (assembly GCF_964638095.1). Classification (NCBI taxonomy): domain Eukaryota; kingdom Metazoa; phylum Chordata; class Actinopteri; order Beryciformes; family Melamphaidae; genus Poromitra; species Poromitra crassiceps. Next base: position 88,138,031 of record NC_139625.1, on the reverse strand, counting down.
TTTTTATCACCTGACCGTCGTATCTGGTGAGATAATAGTGAGAGCCATTGGAATGAAATTGTATTCCTCCTATGCGCAGCAAGGGCAGCAATGTTTCATGTGAGTTGAGTTGTTATAGGAAATATGCACAGCAGATATGGAACAGGGCCTGCTAACGTTACCTGTTGTTCGATTTGGTTCCTGTTATAATTACGATTTAATGAGACGTGCGGCTCTACTGTACTTACAGGGACAGATATCCGATGCCTATGGGAGAAATCCATGTGGGTAGACTATTGTGGATGTCCTCCAGAGTCCAGGCAACTTGAGGCAAGTGTCTCTATGGCTGCAACCAGCAGCACACAGAAGTTTAGCAATGTAGGGAGAAACCATTTACGTGGGGGTGGATGGATATAAAACACAGGCCCTTGTAGAGTATTGGGTCATTTACGTCCTTATATCTAATGTGAGCATAATGTACTGTTCATTGTATTACGGTAAGATTCTCATAGGAGATGACGTCACCACGCAATGTACGCCACTTCCTGATGCCGCGCAGTCGCAGTCAGTCTGTTGTCATGTCATGGCTCTGTTCATATAAGCCAGAGAAAATAAATACGCCAGATCAGCTAAAGAGAGAATTGTGTCACGCTGGCTTCGTATCCAACACAAGGAACCGCTGAGTAGCCACTCTACAGCCCTATATTTCATCACCTCACGCATCGACTACTGTAACTCACTGCTGGCAGGCCTCCCCGCCAAAAACATCCAGAGAAAACATCCAGAGACTACAATATGTGCAAAACAGTCCCGTGTCCTCACAAAAACCCGGAAAAGTCACCACATCACCCCAGTCCTCCACTCCCTCCATTGGTTACCAGTACACCAGCGCATCACCTACAAAACCCTCCTGCTCGTCTACAAGGCCACCAACCACCTCGGGCCGACCTACCTCCGGGACCTCCTCTCCCCCCAAACCTCATCCCGGACTCTCAGATCTGGCAGCCAAAACCTGCTTGCAATCCCACGCACAAGGCTCTCAACCATGGGAAATCGTGCCTTTTGTGCACTGGGGCCACGCCTGTGGAATCTGCTCCCAGGATCCATCCGGGCCTCGGACTCCCTTGCTGCCTTCAAAAGCAGCCTAAAGACCCACCTTTTTCACGCTGCGTTCGACTAGGGCCTGTTTTTAAATTCCTCTATTTAAGTGTTTTTATTTATTTATTTATTTATTTATTTATTTTTTATTGTTATTTTTATTCTGTGTACTTTCTCTTGTGAAGCACCTTGGGATGTCAGTTTTGATTTGAAAGTGTGCTATACAAATACAATTCATTATTATTATTATTATAGCCAAACACAATGCAAACTAATGTAAAACAGAAAACACCAAAACTTGATATGCCCTCCACCTCCGATCTCAAAATAAAATACCTTGCCCTCCCCAGTACTTAAAATAACATTTTTTACCACACCCCACCTAAATATCAGACAGTCCCTTAACAGTTGGAAACTGAACCCAAGTTGCTGAAGTTCCACGGCAACCCCCAATCGTTTTTATCAAAGTAAATTCCATAAAATTACATTTTTTGTTTTGATGAGTTGCCGTAGCTACATAGCACGTGCTAATTAGGTTTCATCAGAGCTTACAATTGACTTCAACGATGGATGCAACCAGGTCTCCAAGCATCACTTTGAGATGTTCATGCCTGCAGTTTTTCAAATAAAAGCTGCAGAGAATTGAAGCTTTGAATCGCTGGAATCAACTTGCAGCAGTTTTTTTTGAGTTTGTCAAAGTAAAGGTCTTTACACACCAGCAGTGTTTTTTTCATGCGATTAATTGCGCCAAGAATATTTTTCGAACCTTTATCCAGTCAATGCAACCAACCGTACATAGCGGCTTTTATTTTTTGGGACCAAGGTCGATTTTTCAGAAACTCGCTTCTGATAAGTAGACTGTTGCTGTATATCTGTTGCTGTTATGTATGTTATTGACAGGTGGGTAAAAATGTGCAATTTCGTGCTATTTGTGTCGCTCTTGGTGTGCAACGGCCTTAAAGTCGAGGTGAACCCGTTCGTCACGTGCATCTGAGTCCGTTTCAGACTGAAAACAAATTGAGAGGCGGACCATATACGGTGTCGATTATTTGATTTGACAATTCTGAGGACTGGCTTTGGCATTGGCCAATCCTGGCGTGTTCCACCCCCAAATCAGGTGGGATTCAGCATGTTGTCGTGCTACGCGAGTGGGATCCGCGGAGTACCAGGCAGCCAGGCTGCTTCGTGCAGAGCGAGCGGACAATCCGATGCCTGACAAGCAGGGAGGCTGTCAGGCTCGGAGGCACGCGCCATTATCGTTATAAATGTAAATACTATTCCTGGAATGCGTGTTTTAATGAGCCAGTTAGATTTCTTTGCATTCTTAGAGATTATAGTTTTTGGTTTTTGTTCATGTTTCTAACAATTGGCCAAGTTAGTACCGTAGTTAGTTCATGGGATAGGAATTCTGCCAGATGACAGGCACTAGGCGCCATTTTCTCTTTCTTTTGGAAGAGAAAATTATCCTGAAATGAAGATTTGATTGATTGATGTCGTGATATGATTGGTTGAAATGGGGTAAAAATTTTATAGTACTAGGTGACATCAGCAGACTGTACATTACTGTTATCAATGAAATCTTGAAAAATGAACTTTTGATGTGAAAAAGTGTGAAAAACTAAAGAAATTAGATTGTTGTGATTTTGTTTGCATACATTATTAAATAGGTGCACTGCATACCCAGGTATTTGAACTAAAAGAAAAGAAAAGTCATTTTTGGGTTCAGCTCGACTTTAAATCACATTGGTAAGCAAACAAGGAAGTGGTGAAATCCGATGGCTATTTATGGAAGATGACTGCGAAAAGTTCCGCTGTGTCAACTTTTCTTGTCCGACACGATTTTTCAGCATCCGCACATCGACTGAGTTTCCGTGGTCACTGAGCTCTTTGGGAAATGAATGGACTTCTTGATCATCATGATGCTTACAGTGTGAACAAACTGATCATCGTGATGCTTACAGTGTGAACAAACTGATCATCGTGATGCTTACAGTGTGAACAAACTGGGAGTCGCCAAATAGACTGTGAGAAGAAAGCAGTGCAAGGAATAGGATGAGGATGAACAAGAATCAGAATCACTTTTATTGCCACAATATGCAAGATTGCATACGAGGAATTTATCTCAGTGTAAGCAGCATGTTATGTAGGCATGAAACAGGAATTTACAGTCCAAGTTAAATGGGCATTAAATTTGAATTTACAGTCCAAGTTAAATAGGCATTAAATAGGAATTTACAGTCCAAGCGGTGCGTGTTGTAGTTAAGACGAGTAATCTAATGGAGTATAAAGTTCTGGTAGGAGAAGCAGCTATAATACTTTAATGTAACGAGTGTAGTCCAGCTGTTGTAAAGTGGCGTATGGGGGGATTCAACTGTGTTCAGGGGGTGGAGGGGGGGTTGGTTGGTAGAGCCATTAGGAGAGGGGGTTTCGGGCCTTGTGGATGAGGCTGATGGCAGTTGGGAAGAAGAGCCAGCCATTGTCCACCTCGGAGAAAAGCCCTCGAATGCTCCTCTCACCATGCTCTGTGGTGAGTGCTAAGGCCTCGTCTGACTGCAGATGAAGGAGTTATCAGTCCAGATGGTTCTGCCGAGCGTCTCCGCGACATCGATACCACCAGAGATAAGCCGCAGCCTCTCGTCCAGGAGAAAAACCACAGCAGTCGACGTGGAGCTGTTGTGATTGGTAATACAGTGCAGCTGTGACCATGAAATCAGGACTTAGCATAATTAGTCACTTTGAAGCGGAGATTTAATACCAAAATCTTCGACAAAATACCGGGGGATCTGGTGCTACTTGATGATAATCTGATATCCAAGCCTCTCGTCTCATGTATTTTCCTTCTTAACAACCGTGCATTTTGGGGCCGAGAGATGGGACCTGGGTTCGATTTGGACTGTCTGTTTGCGAGCCAGACAGCGATGCCGCGGTGGAAGACCCTCGATTCCTATTTGTAGGAGGGAGCCCAATATGACACATGCACTTTCTGAAAGAAAAATAAGTGGAGTAAGTATAATATTACAGTGTTATTAGGGTGGCTTTTTCCCCTGCTGTAAAGACCTCAATATTGGCCCCATACAGCTTTAGCGTTGAATTGATTTGCAGTGGGTATATTTGCGTGAGGAGCTTGACAGACAGCATGCAGGTTAGAACCTTATTCAGGGTGGCAACACATTCCTTTCCTTCCTTGGTTGGCTGAAATACTTCTGCTGAATTTGGACATTTCCTCAGGGCACCAGCAATTTTCAGTATGGAAATTTTAAAACAAACATTAACGTATTAAAGAATAAATGTAATTGTAATGATAGACATAATTAGTTTATGAGTGTATCAACAATGGCTCAAATTCATACAAAAGCTGAAAGAAATTGTTTGGAAAAACTTGAATATATTTTCTTCCTCACAGCTCAAACCGGTTTTAATTTTCAGAAACAGCTGGCCTGGTTTGGCTTTTATGCTTCTTTTTTCTTTTTTTGGTGATTGCTTTTTTGCGCGCTCCCTTGTTGGAGGATATCAAGCCGAATTGCTTCAGACAAAGTAATCCCTCTAAACTCGCAACTGGTTGTTTATGCAATATCCCTAAACTGCATCAAAGCTCGTTTGGCCGACGGTGACTCTCCGACAACAATGTAAGCTGAGCCCCTGGCTGGCCCATGATGAGGCATAAACGGCCCAAATCAAGACTCCACTCTGGGCTGAATTGGCTCAGTGCTCTCAGCTTTCGCCCTCAGCTGGTTAATGCCTCTCTGGAGCAGCGGGGGCAGCGCTGAGCGCAGGGAGGCCCTAATGAAGTGCTTTCAGATGGAAAGGCTTTGCAGGCCTCACAGCAACCCTGCACCCCCCCCCCCCCACACACACACACACACACACACACACACACCACCACCACCGCCCCCTTCCCTCCCAGAATAAGAGCATTAGCTAAGCCTTGTCCAGCACCCCACCCTCACCACCCCATCCTAAACACCAAACTCAGAGGCACCCAGAGATGGGAAGTAAATAAGTACAATACTTTGTTACTGTACTTAACAAAAACAATGCTGATTTATTTTGCACACAGTTGTGGACCAATGATGTCATTCATGCACAAATGACATCACTGGTCCACAACTAACTCAAATCAACTCTCAATAAGTGTCAAACTAAATGAATGCCTGCAAAACTCTTTACAGTTTTCAGATGTGTGATATCATGTGCAAAATAAATCTGCATTGTTTTTCGGTGGAGTTCTCCTTTAAGTAGGATTTTCAGCTATCTGTACTGTACTTTACTGAGTATTAATGTTTCGGACAACATTTGACTTTTACTTCCTATACATTTGAACACAAATATCTGTATTTTCTACTCCTTACATTTTCAAAACGCTCGTTACATTAGTTGTAATGCACGACAGACAAAAACGTTGACTGTTTGTTCTTGTTTCGCGCTCTCCCAGCTTTCACGCATTATGTGCACCTTTTTGTGGAAAAACTGTATCACACAAATTATTAATCAAAGTAGTCTTTATACATCTTAAAACATATTTGGAGAGGATCTTTTAAGTCCCTTGTATCTGGTTGGGGACGGATTCCGTCATTTGGGGTTTTTGTGTGTGGATGATTTGATTTAGGTGTCTGGAATTTTTTGGGTCCAAAATTTGGCCCAGGTAATTTTTTTTCCATGTGTTTTACAAAAGTGTGACACTCACCATGCTCGGGACACTTCCTGTCCCCCAATACACATAAACTGTACACATGTCTGGTTAAGGACGGTTTCCGTCTTCCATTGGCTTCCGTTCAAAATTGCAATTTTTGGCAATTTTTGACCCTCCAGGGGAAAAAAATGCACTCACATTATGTTTTTATCCTTTCATCCTTTTCCCATGTTAACATTTTGACTTTTTTTTTTACTTCCAGTTATTTTTCACAAAAGTCATGAATTCCCTAATGTTAGGGATCCATCCTGGAGTGGGGGCTTCGAATTTGTGGTTTTTACTGTGTTTTACTATTTTCATATTTTGGCCCCACGTCAGGCACCAAGCAGTTCACATGAAATGTATGGTAAATGGATCTCTATGCCAAACCTGGGGAAATGGGGGAAAATACTCAAACACACTAGAAACTACAAATTTGAGGCATTACCTCCACGATGAATGCAAAAGAAATGTGAAAAAAATTCTGAAAAAATTCCTGGAAGTACAAAGAGAACACTTTTGGCTCAAGTAGCCAGTGCCAAACTGGCATTTGAGGGGTTAAAATTCTGAGTAAGAATGAAATGTTGGTACCTATAAGTTACCAATGAGTAAGATAAAAGTAAAAAAGAAAGAATAAAAAAAAAAAAACGCATTATACCCTATAGAGGACGGATTCCGTCCTCCAGCCAGACATGTACACAATAAACTAACCAGATATAAGGGTTAATACTCTTCGAATTATACTAATATGACATGAGTTTCACTTAGCTTTGCACATAAACAGCTGGTAGAAATAGGCATGTAATTTTTTACTTTTACTTGAGTAAATCAGTCATTACATATTTACTTTTACCAGAGTCTTTTTAGCTGTGACCAGCAGCTCTATAAAGCCCCTTTTAGACTGGCCAAAAAACCCACTAATATCCACAAACTAGTGGCATTTTCTTCAGTATAAAAGTTTCCAAGCCGCGCCGTTTAGGGTCCGTGTACTTGGCGGCCATCCGTTTTTGAAATTGTGAAACGAAAAACGAGTCGTTTCCAGTTTTTCTTTGATAATAAAAAAAACAGAAAACGGGCCGTTATCCATTATCCATTATCCAATTTAATTTGATGTGCTTGTAAATGGAAATTGGCAATTAAAATACCCGTGTGGAAAACTCCTTCCTCAATTTTGTGTTCATTTCTTCTCTGTAACCCGGAAGCGATATTTTTTCCCCATGATGGCGAAGGCATGACCTGCCCATCTCTGCCTCTGATTGGGTGACTGGACTCTGACTGCACTCGGCTGCTCTCGCCTGCTTTCCAGGCGAGCCAGAGCCATCTCAAATGAGCATAGATTGTCTGCTGCTACCCCCTGCTGCTCTCCTGGGTAACAAAAACATGTGTACTAGTGGGACTTTTGATGTAAAAAAAGGTATAAGTCACTATGTCGGTCGGTCGTTTGGTTGGTCCACAGCGGCCACAGTTTTCGCCCTAGGAGGCTGAAATTCGGCATGGTGGTCAAGTGTGTGTGTGTATGTGTGCACGTGTGTGTGTGTGTGCGTGTGAAAGTGTGGTTAAAAGGGGGCAGTGGGGGGGATTTGCAAATATGGTTGCAGCTATTGCGAATTCGCGCTTGTTTTTGCACAAGTAACTACTTCTACATAAGCAACAAATGTGTGTAGCAAACCACCCGTCTCAAAGTGCTGTCCATGTTTAATGAAGCTGTGATATATTTATGGCGGGCCAAATCCCACTCTAATCCTCCCCCTGATAATAAGGACTCAGTAACTGTTTTCCTTAAACACGCCTCACGAGCGCTGGCCAGAGCCCCACGGGCCTGGCTCTGTGGATATTACTCCCTAACCTAATTTGCACTTGCTGTATGTAATGCACACCAATAGAAAGAGGGAGGGGAGGTAGCCACACAGGTCAGTGGCAGGCTGCTGCGTTGGGGGGGCGTTCGCTCAGAAAGAAGGGGGTCCTGTTTGCATCAACGAAACGGGCACCTCGAGGGGTTGAGGGGGCAAGGGCAACAGCGGGGTTACCGTCGCTCGTAACGAGGTGTTGCTGGACCTGTTTTTTAGAGTCGAATTACATCAGAGCTCATGAGAGCCATTGTAAACACGAATAAAACATGCTGGTCTCCAAACTGATATTTGAGAGAAAACAATAATCCGCCTGTACAAAATGACGTAAATGCATTAATGCTGTGTTTTGAGAATCATTCTGAAATTTCTATTTGGCACAGATCGGGGGTAATTTAACATTTTACTCGGCGCTATAAACGGAAAAGGAATGGACATAAATGTGTCGCTGCTCAGTCAGCGCTCACATCGCTGATACAATGCGTAAGAGTTTCAGATAGCTGTGGGATTTGAGGGTAAGATGCCTGATTTGAGGTAAAAGGCCTGAGTTAAGGTAACAGGCCTCATCTTATGCAAAAGGCCTGGTTTATGGTCAAGGATGTTGTAAAGGGTTTTGTTTAAACCAAAAGACCTGATTCAAGGCAACAGACCTGAATGGTAAGAAGGTAAAATTAGGGGGGGGATATTTCAGGTAAAAAGGCTGATTTCATGCAAAAGAAACGATTAGCTAACTTTGTCTGAAGGGAGGCCCACAGTCTCAGACTTTGAAAACCCCTGCTCTATATTACTCTTGTTAACTACATTGTGTCCAGCTTGGACTGTATTCATGTAATGCCTATTTAACACTCCTCCTATTCGTAGGCCTAGATATTGGGCTGCACCTGCAATTTTGTGACTTTGCCTTTTAGATATCTCCTTTTTGTCTTCTGAATATTGATATGATGATATGACCGCTATCCTGCTTACTAAGACTAATTCCTTGTATGTAATCTTTAAATTTTGTGGCAATAAAAGTGATTCTGATTCTGATTCTGATTCAATTTAAGCTGATAGACCTGATGACCCGATAAAAGGCCTGATTTAATGTAACTAGCCTGGTAAAGCAGCCGGTCACGTGAACTCACATTTCATTTGGTTCTGCGGGACTGTCTGGCCTCAACTCTGGGCAGGCTGTCTGCAGAAACTGCAAAGTGGCAGAGCCAATCAGCGACGTAGTTGACATCGTAACGGCCAATCAGAACGTCGCTAGCAAAACAGTAATGGCCGCCTACTTGCCGGTCCGCCTCGAGGAGTAATGTCAATGTTCGTCTAGTTTACACAGCCATAAAGTGCAGTTATTGCAGAAATAGACTCAATAACAACAATTAAACAAGTACAGGAGTATCGCCGCCACAGTACAGTTTCCGGGCAGAAAATATGTTTTTGCCGTTCTCCCGAGTGGATTTGGGTTTGACTGGATCCAACGCTGATTGGCTGAAGGAGTTGTCTGTCAGGGCAAGTACACACGCCCAACTTCCACCCACTGCAAAGACTGTTGTGAAGGCTTCAGGCCAGACGGGAACAGAGAACGAAATGAAATGTGAGTTCACGTGACCGGCTGGTTTCCTAGGCTACTGATTAACGTAAACAGGCCTGATTTAAGGTGAAAGGCGTGATTAAGGTAAACAGGCCTGATTTAAGCTGAAGGAAGGCAGGAGGGTGGAACAGAGGGTCACCGAGGGTGAAACTTTCACACCTGAGCTGTCACTACAGAGAGAGAGAGGGAGAGAGAAAGAGAGAGAGGGGCCAAGCGAGCACCAGAGTGCATACGACTTCCCTGCCGGTAGTCCGGACGCCTGAGAAATTGCAGAGTCCGCTCTGTGGATTGTTGGTGCCATTTCAGGCACACTGTTTATTTTCACCGTTTCACACAAGAATTTTAATTTATTTCGCCGTTCTTTCATTTTTCGGCGAGACGTCGGCCGTTGTTTAAGGATACCTCGGGTTCCCCGGGCAATTACTGTGTCAGGAAGACTGAGCTTAAACATCTGCGCGGCCACTGAGAGAGATTTAGCCTCGTCTTGAAAGGTCCTCCATCTGAACCAGTGCTCTGTATAGAGTTATATCCCAGACACTCGTCTCTGTCATCACACCAGGGGAGATGTGACTTGGCCTGTTGATGGAGTGATGGTAATGTGGAGGGCTTTGTACATTTACTCTAACCTGGTAAAATACTCAAAATGCTGGAGAATGTTAATATACTGCATATTCCAAAATCCATTGATTGTGTTTTCAGCTGTTTATGTTATCGATGTGTGCCTGTGATGGTATTTATGGTGGCTCTGTAGATCAGTGGTTCTTTTTTCACATCAAGGACCCAAATTAGACCATGGACCCCCCATTTGATAAGATTCTGTCCCATGGGTCCCCCATCTGATAAGATCTTTTGCTTTTAGATGTTTTATGATTTCTATTACAGAAAGTGTGTGAAACCCATGAGCAAAATAGTCCTACATTCTGCCATTGTGTTACTTATGGATGGAATTATAGTGAAAACAAATTATCCAGCTTTTTGCTGGGGACCCCCTGGAACCCCGTCAAGGACCCCTGGGGGTCCCCGAACCACTGCTGTAGATGATTTGGACTATTGTCATTTCTGTTTATTTCATGTGCTTTTAATGTGTCTAGATTGTTTCTATACGTTCTGTGTGGGACCACAAATTGCCTCCTTGGAGCACATTAACGTTTTGGAAGTCTAAGTCATTATCGTGTGGCTGATTTCAACAACACTTCATAAACGGCCTTCTTACAGTCTTCTAAATGTTCTTCAAATCAACAGTAGCTGATTTCAACAACACTTCATAAACACCTTCTTCTACGCACAGTCTTCTAATGTTCTTCAAATCAAGAGAGGGAGAGGGGAGAAAAACAATCTTCTTACCTCCCAAACAATTCAGCTTGGCTTTTATCTGCAGAGCAACAGCTCTCCTGAATATTTTGTTATTTGCCCAGCTAAGGCCAGGCGTTGGACTGAGCCTGGATTAGCTAAGGCCAGGCGGTGGACTGAGCCTGGATTAGCTAAAGCCAGGCGACAGACTGAGCCTGGATTAGCTAAAGCCAGGTGACAGACTAAACCTGGATTAGCTAAAGCCAGGTGGCGGACTGAGCCTTGATTAGCTAAAGCCAGGCGACGGACTGAGCCTGGATTAGCTAAAGCCAGGCGGCGGATTGAGCCTGGATTAGCTAAAGCCAGGTGACAGACTAAACCTGGATTAGCTAAAGCCAGGCGACAGACTGAGCCTGGATTCGCTAAAGCCAGGTGGCGGACTGAGCCTGGATTAGCTAAAGCCAGGCGGCGGACTGAGCCTGGATTAGCTAAGGCCAGGGGGCAGACTGCACATGGATTAGCTAAAACCAGGTGGACAGACTGAGCCTGGATTAGCTAAAGCCAGGCAGGCGGACTGACCCTGGATTAGCTAGGCCAGGCAAGCGGACTGAGCCTGGATTAGCTAAGGCCAGCCAGGCGGACTGAGCCTGGATTAGCTAAAGCCAGCCAGGCGGACTGAGCCTGGATTAGCTAAGGCCAGCCAGGCGGACTGAGCCTGGATTAGCTAAAGCCAGCCAGGCGGACTGAGCCTGGATTAGCTAAAGCCAGCCAGGCGGACTGAGCCTGGATTAGCTAAAGCCAGCCAGGCGGACTGAGCCTGGATTAGCCGAGAAATACCTCCATATTAGCCTTTTACACTGGGACAATTTCAGGGCCGATGCCTTTGGAGTATTTCTTTGTTTAAGCTCTGTGCCTCTCCTATAAGAGCGACCCAGCTGGAGGCACATGGGCAGTGTCAGCCCTAATGAGCTTTGACAGGGGCATTTAGTGGTTGTAATTCAAATCTAATTCAGAACATCTTAACCCTGAAGTCTGTCAAGACGCTTGAAATGCACTGGAACACGCATGGTCCCAATCAGCTCTGCATTTGTGTGGCAGCATGCTGATGTGTCAACAAGCCAGTTAGAAAAACAGGCATAGAAAACTAATTTACAGTACAGAGCCGGATACCGGCTTCAGTACAGAGCGGGATACCGGCTCCAGTACAGAGCCGGACACCGGCTCCAGTACAGAGCCGGACACCGGCTCCAGTACAGAGCCGGACACCGGCTCCAGTACAGAGCCGGACACCGGCTCCAGTACAGAGCCGGACACCGGCTCCAGTACAGAGCCGGACACCGGCTCCAGTACAGTGAGGGAGAATGTGCAAAAAAAGACGAAAGAATAGAACATAAATAGTGAGAAATCTGCTTCAGATTTTGTCCCCTGCCACAATGATTAGCTTTCATGCAGGAACCGTCTTGTAGCTCCGTGCTTGCTGCGCGCCACCTTTTGAACTCGCCTGCGATACAACTAAACATCATCTTTGGTTCGGGGGAAAAGAAAACACTCAACTGGAGTTGAAACGTAGGAGCCCGGGAACGCCGGGAACGCCGCCGTGACCTCCGGGCAGAGGAGAGTCCGGGACCTTGAACCTACACATCTTTGTAATCCTCTTGAACTGCATTATACGCCACTTTGGCTTTTTTCCCTTTTTTACTACGAAGGTTTGAATCATCCAAATAATTCACACTTTTTGTTGAATGTTCTGTAATCTGAGGCCTCTGCTCCACGGAAAGTCACATACATACAGGCTACTCACATACACACACGTGCATGCATGCATAGCTTAGTAGTGTTACTGCTAACCTGGGGATATAGTATATTCCATGACCATTACAGGCTGCTGTAGCTGCAAGTTCCAGGAAAGTGCTTTCTCAATTTTTTGTTTAACGTTGGACACAGGTGCCTATAGGGGTGGGAATCACCAGCGCGCCCACGATACGATATTATCACGATAAGTCACGATACGATATTATTGTGATTTTAAAAATATTGTGATGTGTTGTGATTCATTACTTTTTACAACTACAAAAGGGGGGGGGGGGGGGGGAGTCAACATCTGTTTTATTTAATGAGATCAAGTTTCCAGTCTGTTCATCTCACTTCATCTCAAGCAGACAGACTGACCAACACAAAAACCTGTCAAATATTACACACGCCTGACAATTTATATAATAAAATATCACGTTACTTAGCTTCGTGCATCGATATAACATTGCAAATACTATGCTGTATTGATTCCCACCCACCCCTAGTGCCTACTAGAAATGATGTTCCGTTTTGCCACAAAATGACCACTGGATGACATTAGAGTATCTGCTGTACACTGATTTAATACCACTGGATGACATTAGAGTATCTGCTGTACACTGATTTAATACCGTTTGAGGAAGAACGTTGAAATCATTTTGAAAAGGAAAACGCTCAAATGTCATTCAATCCAATTCTGAGAGAAATCTTGGCCAAAGTCTTCCTGTCGCTCAGATATGTCCATAAAGCTCTAAACGGTCAATGTTCCTGAGCACAGTGCTGTTCCTGAGCACAGTGTTGTTCCTGAGCACAGTGTTGTTCCTGAGCACAGTGTTGTTCCTGAGCACAGTGTTGTTCAGTGCTGTTCCTGAGCACAGTGTTGTTCCTGAGCACAGTGTTGTTCCTGAGCACAGTGTTGTTCCTGAGCACAGTGTTGTTCCTGAGCACAGTGTTGTTCCTGAGCACAGTGTTGTTCCTGAGCACAGTACTGTTCCTGAGCACAGTGTTGTTCCTGAGCACAGTGTTGTTCCTGAGCACAGTGCTGTTCCTGAGCACAGTGTTGTTCCTGAGCACAGTGCTGTTCCTGAGCACAGTGTTGTTCCTGAGCACAGTGTTGTTCCTGAGCACAGTGTTGTTCCTGAGCACAGTGTTGTTCCTGAGCACAGTGCTGTTCCTGAGCACAGTGCTGTTCCTGAGCACAGTGTTGTTCCTGAGCACAGTGCTGTTCCTGAGCACAGTGCTGTTCCTGAGCACAGTGTTGTTCCTGAGCACAGTGCTGTTCCTGAGCACAGTGCTGTTCCTGAGCACAGTGTTGTTCCTGAGCACAGTGTTGTTCCTGAGCACAGTACTGTTCCTGAGCACAGTACTGTTCCTGAGCACAGTGTTGTTCAGTGCTGTTCCTGAGCACAGTGTTGTTCCTGAGCACAGTGTTGTTCCTGAGCACAGTGTTGTTCCTGAGCACAGTGTTGTTCCTAAGCACAGTGCTTTTCCTGAGCACAGTGCTGTTCCTGAGCACAGTGGTGTTCCTGAGCACAGTGTTGTTCCTGAGCACAGTGTTGTTCCTGAGCACAGTGTTGTTCCTGAGCAGTGTTGTTCCTGAGCACAGTGCTGTTCCTGAGCACAGTGTTGTTCCTGAGCACAGTGTTGTTCCTGAGCACAGTGTTGTTCCTGAGCACAGTGTTGTTCCTGAGCACAGTGTTGTTCCTGAGCACAGTGCTGTTCCTGAGCACAGTGTTGTTCCTGAGCACAGTGTTGTTCCTGAGCACAGTGTTGTTCCTGAGCACAGTGCTGTTCCTGAGCACAGTGCTGTTCCTGAGCACAGTGTTGTTCCTGAGCACAGTGCTGTTCCTGAGCACAGTGTTGTTCTAGCTGCCAGTGCGGAAGACAAATCCTCCACCAGACGACTACTTGTAATTGTCTTTACAGTGAAAACACTGCCGCGGCGAGGGGGAAGCCAGCTGTCCAACTGCATGCATTTAAGACGGACATATTTGCATTTCTCCCATAATGCAACACTTCTGTTAAGTGACATATGATTGATGACGGGGAGGGAGCCGGCTTTTCTAACCCGTGTAAGTGCTCTGAAAACAAATTAAAGCTTTCATCATGGTAACATGTCTATTACAAGATGTGCTAATAGCCCCTCGTTGTATCAAATTATTTGTGTGTCTAAATAATTTTGAAAAATTCAACTATTAATCATCCCGGAGAGCGTCTGACAAAAGATCACGCCTAGGGGCCGCAGTGGAACGTGCTGGGCCCACTCACAATACACTTAGAGGTGTTTATAGCTTACTTTGTTTAATGGGTGTAATTGCTTAATTGCTGGTCTGTTGGTGGCTGCAGTGTTTTCAGGGGTAAAAGTGACCCTCTGACTTGAGTTTCAGCCGAATTATCCAAAGTAAAACCAAATGTTCGCTTCTTTGAGGTTTTTGTTACTAATTTGAAAATGTGAAGACTTTCGGGGACATTTTTCCCACTGTGCGCACATGGGTAGCGTTCAAGCCCGAGAGCCACACACACACACACACACACACACACACACACACACACACACACACACACACACACACACACACACGGGTAGCGTTCAAGCCCGAGGAGATGGAAACACGTACAAAATAAAGAAGAGAGGAAGCATCAAAGGGAGTAACACTAATTCACAATCAAAGTTCCTGGATGGGAGCGGCGGCGCGGGCGCTGCTAATCTCTTTCGCATCGTGCAATGCGAAGCGTGGGATCGATTTCCTGAACATGCCTTATCCACTGCAACACGGTGTTATGGAAGTAATCGCTCCGGCGCAGCTCGCTGCCCACCGTTTGTGTGGAGGAATAGAGGGGGGGGGGGGGGGGGGAGGGGACGGAAAGGAGAGAAAGTTCACACATGGCGGTAAGTGGAGGTGTCGGCTCTTTACGCTCCAAAAACTGTTGGAGACGTGCGCTGAGAGAGCGATCCGCTCCACTTTGTTATTAAGCAGGTCCAAGCAAAACACAAAGGGATACTGTGTTTTTTATATGAGTAATGCATTAACCTGCTCGCGAAAAGTTCATGTTAAAAGTAAGGGCTCGGACAGCACAAGATTTATGGCGATGGCTGCAGAAATTATGCTTTTCTTCCCCCCAAAGGCACTTTAATTATGTAATTATTGCCAGCTGCTTTTCATTTGCGGTCGTCGTTAATTAGGGCCTGGGGTCCGCAGTTCAAGTGCTCCCCCCCCCCCCCCCCCTCTCTCTCTCTCTCTCTAGTCCGGTTGTCCTGGGGCGGCCGGAGCTGAGATGATTAGCCAAATCCTCAGCAAAACTCATTTGTTATTCAGGCTTTAGCCGGCACACGCGCATACACACACACACACACACACACACACACACACACACACACACACACACACACACACACACACACACACGCACACACACACACACAGCCTCCCTTATCCCTCCGGCTCATCAGCAACAATTGTCCTCAAATAAGAAGCCATATCTCTGTTTGCTTTCCTTATTAGGCCCCCTTAACGCAGAGAAAACACATGGCCAAGGGGCCCCCGACACCTGATCATCTGAATTCATCTCCTCCATCCACAGTTTACAGTGGAGTCCTGCGAGCCGACAGCAGGGGGGGCCGGAGCTGTGAGGGAAGAGGGTCTGACAGAGGGCCAGAGAGCAGCTCGGCGGCGCCTCCCCTCGCTAATTGTTGTATTGATATTCAAGGCGATGTCATCGGCAGCAGACGGATGCACCACGGGGCCTTTTTCTCAGCAGACGAATGCACCGCGGGCCTTTCTCACTCTGTCACAACAATGGAGGAGGTTGAAAGCACAGTCGCCAGGATCAAACGTTGGCATTTTATATGTCTGCAAACCAGGGATACAATGACAATCTCCATCTTCTCTTATTATCATTTGAGAAGTGTCCGTGTGTGTGTGTGTGTGTGTGTGTGTGTGTGTGTGTGTGTGTGTGTGTGTGTGTGTGTGTGTGTGTGTGTGTGTGTGCGTGTGCGTCTGTGTGTGTGTGTGTGTGCGTGTGTGTGTGTGTGTGTGTGTGCGTGTGTGCGTGTGTGTGTGTGAGCAGAATTTCGGCCGGCCACAGCTATGCCATTTTACGTGCGATCGGGCTGAAACTTTCAGGGGGTGTAAAGAGCACCCGTGCGGATGACCTGACGGATCCAGATTTTTTTTATTAGGTGATTGCCCTAATTACCTAATGATGTGATGACATCAGTGATGTCATAAGTTCAGTGATGTCATAAGTTCAGTGATGATGTCATCAGTGATGTAATCCGTGATGATGTCAGCTGCAGGGCAGGCGAGGCTGCGAGCTGCGCAGCGGGCGAGCCTAGGAATCGAGCGCAAATAATACATACAATCTCCATGTAAATAATACATACAATCTCCATGTAAATAATACGTACAATCTCCATGTAAATAATATGTACAATCTCCATGTAAATAATACGTACAATCTCCATGTAAATAATATGTACAATCTCCATGTAGATTTGACACAAAATCTGCAAATAGTTTTCTAAAAAATGGCATTTTACGTTTCTGCAAACCTACAATCTCCATGTCAGTTTTAAAACAAAACAGTTTATTTGAAAACCTCGCTGCCCTGCCAACGTTAAAAGCAAATAAAACAACTTTAACAACTTTGATTTTGTTTAGGCAAGTAAAACAACTTGGTTAAGGTTAGGTTAGGCTTAAATAACTCAAATGTTAAATGTGACTTACAGTACGGCTGAAATGTAGAATTTGGAGCACAGTGTTTAAGCCCTCCATCCACCCGGACCACAACACCCTTACTGGCCACTAAGGACCGCTATTTGAGGAGCAGACTCTGTGATGTTGATATACACGTATGTAGAAACATGATATGCATCATATTCTTGGTTCAGAAACGAGATCTTCTACGTATCCGAGGATTGCAGATGTAAAATGCAAACATTATTCTGGTGAGCAGGCTGGAAAGCAAAGCCTCAGAATCAGTTACGAGACACAAAGTGTCTGCATGAACAATGTCAGCTTTTCAGGGCATTTATTTTAATATTTCTTTTTTTCTATTTCTCACCGTGAGCATTGTGTCGGACAACCTAGAAGAGTTTAGTTAGAAATGTGAAACAAAAGAATGATAAAACCTTGAAAATGAAGACTTTCAAGACAAATATGTTAAATAATATATCTTAATACATGGCTATGATCCAGTAAATCTCACTGATAAAAGCCACTCAGAGTCCTCAAATAACATGACTGATAACATTTCCATAGATGTCTGATGATGATATTTTGCACCATAATGCATTTCAAGTGTTACCAATATTTTCCAGGATTTCCCGATGTCAAATATTAGAGTTGGGTCAATACTTTAATGATGACTGTGGGCAAATCGTAGTAATAGGATACAGAGAAAGGGGGTTAGCATATTATTAACATATGCACATATAAACAAACATAGCATCCTGATAATATTATAATATATATAATAGAACACAGATTGTGAAATGTCTTCATAAGGTTAAATCATTTGTTATTGGGCATCCTGATAGTGCAGCGGTAGATTCCCTGGCTACTAACATGAAGGTCACAGGTTCGAGCCCCCGTGTTGCCTCTGACTTGGTCGGGCATCCATACAAGCACAACGCATGCACGCATGCACGCACGCACGCACACACGCACACACGCACACACACACACACACGCACACTAAGAGAACACATCATAATCTGTTAGCACTTACTAGCAGCACCACCATGTAGTGGCTTGTGAATTACAGTCATTCAAATGAAGTATAAATTGTGAGATCTGTTCTGACCCTCGAGGGCCCTATAAACTGTGCTTCAAATCTGAATAATCACATGCCAGCATACATCCCATAATAAACACATACATCCCATAATAAACAAAGTCTGTACGCATCAACAGGGGCAAAGGAAAACAAACAGACGGGACAAATTACTTTCCTTCCCCAAACCTCTTTAGCCCACGCGTCAGAGAGCTCCGACTGAAAACAACATGACGCGCGCCGTGCCTAAGTGCTGCCATTTCTCTCCATCTGCTCCACCTGACAGAAGACAAGAAGCCCCCCTCCCCCAACACCACCTGACAGAAGACAAGTATCTCCCCTCCCCCAACACCACCTGACAGAAGACAAGAAGCCCCCCTCCCCCAACACCACCTGACATAAGACAAGTATCCCCCCTCCCCCAACACCACCTGACAGAAGACAAGAAGCTCCCCTCCCCCAACACCACCTGACAGAAGACAAGAAGCCCCCCTCCCCCAACACCACCTGACATAAGACAAGTATCCCCCCTCCCCCAACACCACCTGACAGAAGACAAGAAGCTCCCCTCCCCCAACACCACCTGACAGAAGACAAGTATCTCCCCTCCTCCAACACCACCTGACAGAAGACAAGAAGCTCCCCTCCCCCAACACCACCTGACAGAAGACAAGAAGCCCCCCTCCCCCAACACCACCTGACAGAAGACAAGAAGCCCCCCTCCCCCAACACCACCTGACAGAAGACAAGAAGCTCCCCTCCCCCAACACCACCTGACAGAAGACAAGTATCCCCCCTCCCCCAACACCACCTGACAGAAGACAAGTATCCCCCCTCCCCCAACACCACCTGACAGAAGACAAGAAGCTCCCCTCCCCCAACACCACCTGACAGAAGACAAGAAGCTCCCCTCCCCCAACACCACCTGACAGAAGACAAGAAGCTCCCCTCCCCCAACACCACCTGACAGAAGACAAGAAGCCTTCCTCCCCCAACACCACCTGACAGAAGACAAGTATCTCCCCTCCTCCAACACCACCTGACAGAAGACAAGTATCTCCCCTCCCCCAACACCACCTGACAGAAGACAAGTATCCCCACAAATATCACGCACGTCACAGAGATGCAGACGATTACTTAACTTCTGGTTGAAAGGTCAACATGTGTAAAGTGTCCCGACATTTTATTTATTGCTAAATTGTTATTTATTGTTATAAGTTCTTCTTGAAGGGCGCTGGGCATCATGCCTTCACTGTAGTTTTTTTTTATAAAAAATAAAGGGCACTTTGGGCATTAGGGGAAAACGGGCAGGTGCTCGGCCACCCCCTAGCACGTGCCTGAGCCTAACCCAAACCCTAACCCTAACCAAGTTGTTTTCCTTGCCTAAACATAACCAACGTTGTTAAAGTTGTTTTATTTGTGTTTAACGTCGGAAAGGCAGTGAGGTTTTAAAATGAACCGCCATTTTGTGTTTAAATGTACATTGAGAGTCCACTGCTGCCATCACATCCATCTGAGCGAGAGGTGACGGTACTCAAAAGGACGAGGGCGGGGTCACATAAGCTTCCCAGCATGCCTTGAGTTTGTGTGTGTGTGTGTGTGTGTGTGTGTGTGTGTGTGTGTGTGTGTGTGTGTGTGTGTGTGTGTGTGTGTGTGTGTGTGCGTGTGTGTGTGTGTGTGTGTCAGAGTAGACAGGTCTGACAGGGGCTTGATATTTTACTCATGGAAATGATGGTCTCAGCCAGCCATCAGTGTCACAGAGTCTGCCCAGGTGTCCGTCAGGCTCGGAGGAAGAAAACAGAAAGCCGTGTTGTAAAAAGGATGTTTTCCCTGTTTGGAGTGGCGGTCTGATTGGCC
The DNA here is from genome assembly GCF_964638095.1 of Poromitra crassiceps. Taxonomy (NCBI): domain Eukaryota; kingdom Metazoa; phylum Chordata; class Actinopteri; order Beryciformes; family Melamphaidae; genus Poromitra; species Poromitra crassiceps. The sequence goes on along the minus strand of NC_139625.1, from coordinate 88,118,149 downwards.
TGTCAGCAGGGGGCGTGGCCTGTCAGCAGGGGGTGTGGTGAGAGCTGACACCACATGTGATTAGCTATGCATTAGGACAGATGATAACGGCCTTACAGCTCAGAGATGCTTCAAAAGAGCTGTGAAACATGAAGGCAACCTAGCATCAAATGCATTACAGCACAGGACTGCTTATCTGAAGCTTATGCATTCCAACTTTCATAATGCTATATGGAGGAGATGACTTTGGTTTGCAAGCATTGAGTCAAAATACACACAATCAGTGTTGGGGGTGCAGTAGCACATTATAATTATGCAACGCATTACTGCATTACATTTGTCTGTAACGAGTATTGTGTAAGGCACTACTGTAACCACGTCCACATTACATTTTGCCTGTAAATTGAATTGAATTAAATTGAATTGATTGAATCTGCAGGATTATGGGAAAAAAACACCAAACGTGCGGCCCTTTTTCATGCACTCAATTACACAACACAACAACTAGATTGGATGGGCTGGAGGGACGGGGAGGAGTGAGATCTTGTGTATGTCCTCCTTATTAGGATAGGGATTTGTGCTGATATGGGCATATGCAAGGTTTCATATTATATTGTTAACTGGCAATTAGGTGGCAACTGGCAATGCATCTCAGGCGATGTTGCGGAGGAACGCAAAAGTAATGTAACGAGTACTCGAGTAGTGTAACAAATTACTTTCTCCAGGGAGTAATTAAGTAAAGTAAGGCATAACTTTTTTAGTAATGTGTAATGTATATTACTTTTTTGAGTAATGACCCCCAACACTGGTCCCAGGGGAAAGAGAGTCACACAGTGTTAATCTGTAATGAGTCCATGGGGAATAGCGTGTCCGTGCCCCAGTATTCCTCCAAGCACTCACTCTGGGGGAAATGACATCACAGCCCGCCCCCTGACATGGTCAGCCAATCATGACAGCCTATCTAAACACACGAACCAAAACTATGATTAACAGTTACATTAACAATTGACAGATCCTGAATCAAGGGATCAGATGTTCACTTATTTACGTCACACAAAATGGCGCTGAGTTAGTGTAGGAACATAGCCAGGGGCAGAAATGCCCCAAGAATTCTCAGAATGCCCCTAAAAACTGTGTTCATGGGGTGAAATATTGATAATTTTAAGGAATCTGATTGGCTGTTAACATAATTCAAATTAAGGAGAGAGTGAAACAAAGGAATCTGATTGGATGTTGACATAATTCGAATTAAGGAGAGAGTGAAACAAAGGAATCTGATTGGCTGTTGACAGAATTCGAATTAAGGAGAGTAAAACAAAGGAATCTGATTGGCTGTTGACAGAATTCAAATTAAGGAGAGATTGAAACGGCCAGCCCAGCTGACCGATACCACGCCACCCCCCACAGAAAGAGACACCCCCCACCCCACCGCACACACACAAACTCGGCATAGCGCCACTTACTGGCAAACACAAAAAGTGGTTTATCTCGAGAATCGTTTGTCTGATCAACTTCAAACTTGGGGAGTGCGCTTAGGGGGACCTGATGGAGTTCAGTGCCGAATGTTGTGCTATTCGGCATAGCGCCACCTACTAGCAAACACAAAAAGTGGTTTATCTTGAGAAACGTTTGTCCAATCGACTTCAAACGTGGGGAGTGCGCTTAGGGGGACCTGATGGAGTGCACTGCCGAATTGCATGCAATTTGGTATAGCGCCACCTACTGTCATACACACAAAGTGGTTTATCTCGAGAACCAGCACTGATGAATGCTCCAGTTATGAAATTGGTTCAGGCATCATGAATGTGTTTTAAATATCAAGATTCAAGATTTCTTTAATAGTCATTCTTATACACTTCTGTATAAAAACAAAACAATGGGTGGGTCTGTAACGCAAGGAAGTTTAACATCACATAGCTACCTAACTAGATACTTGCTTAATTAGGTATCTCATTTTAATATTAAATCACAGTTCATATTATTTCTTCAGGTTCAAGAGTCTGACTGCCTGGGGGAAGAAACTGTTTAGCAGTCTTGTGGTTCTTGAGCGGATGCTCCTGTACCTTTTCGCTGACTGCATGAGGGAAAAGAGGCTGTGAGAGGGATGAGAGAGGCTCTGCGGATCCAGCGTTGGTTGTAAGTGTCCAGCAGGGGTGGCAGTGAGGCACCAATGATCTTCTTTGCAGTTGTCACAATCCTGTTCAGTCTGTGGCTTTCCTCTGCTCCGCAAAGTTTTCAACACCATTGAAAAATCCATGCTGTGATTTGGTATCATAGAATTGTATTGTATTGTATTGTATTGTATTGTATTGCATTGTATTGTATTGTATTGTATTGTATTGTATTGTATTGTATTGTATTGTATTTGGTGAGCAATTTTGTTCTGGAAAGTGCTCAGAAACCCCCTTATTGTCAATATACCTAGGAAAGCCATACATGCCCTGAATGCCTAGAGGTCACAATAGCTCATTTTATACAATGAGGTAAAATTTCGAAATGGTCTCACTACAATTAAATGACTACTATGGGGACAAACATCATCATGCATAAATACAATTTGGCTCCAGAAGAGTCTCAGCTTTACAGTTATGCCCAATTTATGCAATTCCAAGACTGTTTAGGGTTTCCAGTATGCAGAAATATTCAAATAGAATAATAGGCGAAAATAACACATTTATACTGCATGGCAAAAACTGCATTTTCTTTATTCTTTATGCTTTTGTTTTTGCATGAGATTAGCATAAAGTGGGGCTGTCTGTAAAGAGGTAGTCTGACTGGGTGGAAGCAGCATGGTGGACATAGCTCTCTCATTGGTGCCGACCATTTCGGTCGGTGCCGGATGGAAATCCCATTCCGCTCCCTGCAAGCTCTGCATTGGCTCCGACCCGCTCTGACTGCGGCTGCGACCATATTTGGATTTCCTTTCCACGCCCCCCCCGTGTTGAATCTGTATGTCTCTGCTGCTGTACGTGTTGAATCTGTATGTCTCTGCTGCTGTACGTGTTGAATCTGTATGTCTCTGCTGCTGTACGCGTTGAATCTGTACGCCTCTGCTGCTGTACGTGTTGAATCTGTATGTCTCTGCTGCTGTACGTGTTGAATCTGTATGTCTCTGCTGCTGTACGTGTTGAATCTGTATGTCTCTGCTGCTGTACGTGTTGAATCTGTATGTCTCTGCTGCTGTACGTGTTGAATCTGTATGTCTCTGCTGCTGTACGTGTTGAATCTGTATGTCTCTGCTGCTGTACGTGTTGAATCTGTATGTCTCTGCTGCTGTACGTGTTGAATCTGTATGTCTCTGCTGCTGTACGTGTGGAATCTGTATATCTCTGCTGCTGTACATGTTGAATCTGTATGTCTCTGCTGCTGTACGTGTTGAATCTGTATGTCTCTGCTGCTGTACGTGTTGAATCTGTATGTCTCTGCTGCTGTACGTGTGGAATCTGTATGTCTCTGCTGCTGTACGTGTTGAATCTGTATGTCTCTGCTGCTGTACGTGTTGAATCTGTATGTCTCTGCTGCTGTACGTGTTGAATCTGTATGTCTCTGCTGCTGTACGTGTGGAATCTGTATGTCTCTGCTGCTGTACGTGTTGAATCTGTATGTCTCTGCTGCTGTACGTGTTGAATCTGTATGTCTCTGCTGTACGTGTTGAATCTGTATGTCTCTGCTGCTGTACGTGTTGAATCTGTATGTCTCTGCTGCTGTACGTGTAGAATCTGTATGTCTCTGCTGCTGTACGTGTTGAATCTGCTGAGCTCAAATGCCTGCGCCGCTGCCTTTGAAACAATAACAACAGCAGCGCTAGTCGCTAGCTCGTTGCTACACGCTGAAAACGATTGATGTGGATTATGCAATGAAGCAGCCTGCATGGTATGTTCAGTGGATGGCTGTAAAGAGGCTTTTCCCCCTCAAGTCCACAATAGAAAGTGTCCCCTGCCAGACTCTCCCAGCCCCTATGCTGGGAGAGTCTGGTAAGTGAGACTAGTAAAGAGGAGACTCGTGGGTGCCCATAGAACCCATTCTTATTCAGATATGTTGTGAGAGGGCAAGGGCCCCCTTTGAAATTGGCCATGCCCGTTTTTCCCTCGCCAAAATTTAGCCAAAATTTGGAGGATTATTTAGCCCCCTTCCCGACATATGCTACTATTCTCTTAACTCTAGGTTTAAAAATGAGCGTGCTACAGCCTCTGAAAGACAGTCATGTCGGCCCATGTCCACGATATTTGGAGTGAAAAAGTGGCGGGACAAAATTTGGATTTTGAAAAAAGGGGGGACATGTCTCTATGGAAATTTTGCCCTTGCCCTTCATAGTGGGGGCACGTAGTGTTCGTCTGTTAGTTGTGGGCAATAATTCATGCCCACACAACTCATAAGTTTGTGCTCATTTCACAAAATGCTGTTTATTTCTGGGGGTTAAATTATCTCAAATGTGAAAATAAGTCCTGAAACTACGCCCCTGTGACAAGTCATTTCCACCACTCCCCCCCTTCGCACTCTGATGTCTTTAGTCACAAATCATCTTCGTTCTTATGGAAACACATTGCTCTACAGAAAAGAAAAGAAAAGAAAAGAAAAAGAAGCTTGTGAAACCGCTTCATAATGGAAAAACATGGATTAAGTGTTGAATGAAAAAAGCAAAGGTCTGGTTTCCAACAGATACACGATAGCTCTCTCTGGGATTCTTCTATCCACTTAACCAAAGCTTTACAACAAGCAAAGTTATCAGTGCTAGTCCACATATCATCCTCATGCAGGCCTGGACTGTGAGCACGCTGGGATTGGGTCATTTAAAGGTAGCATTCATCAAATGAGGCTGACTTCAGCCTGATGGCCGTTTCCAAATACCTCATCAAGATTCCTCAGTCTTTAGGACATTTGGACTTGTTCACATGTGTTTTAAGAATTAGCTTCCATGCGACTTGTGAGGTTCGCTCTCCCTTCCAGATTTGGGACCCCGGTCTTTAAAGGACAACTCCACCAAAAAACTATGCCGATTTATTTTGCACATAATCTCACACATAAAAAAATAAAAAAATTCAGCAAGCATTCATTCAGTCAGTTATTTAGGGTGTATTCACACCTATCTCGTTTGGAGCAGTTGTTCCGAAACAGAGAGCGTTTTCCCCCTTGGTGTGGTTCGTTTGGGGGGGAAATCACACTCGGATGCGGGACAAAACAAGCGGACCGAGATCGCCAAGAAAGGGTGGTCTCGGTCCGCTTCCAAAAGAACTCTGGTGCGGTTCGTTTGTGGTGAGAACGTGATCCGACCTCGATCCGACAGAACTGCCGGAAACAGTGCGCATTTTTGGATAAACCAGCTGCCGTAGTCAGCTGCGCTGTGCGTAATGGCCTGAAGAACGAGCATTTTTATAATTTAAAAGCAACATCTTCATTCAGATCCTGTTTTGGCGACTTGTGAAACTAGCGTTTGCATGGATAAACTTTGGGGGATTTTTGCATCATCACATCAGCAGTTTGAACTCGATCAACTTATCTGGTCTCCATTAAATAAATGAAAACAAGTCGTGGTAATCAGAGCCTTTGTGATAAGATTGTCATGGTTCAATCAGACTGATCGCATGTCTTCCTCGAAAAGTTCCAGGCTATTATTAAATTATTTATTAATATTTTATTCCTGACAGGACAGGTGTTCATATGCGTAATCCTCTGAAGTCTTCATGATAGTAATAGCAGAAGTTGCGAGGGTATTTGATCTTCTCTCTCCAAATTCATGATAATCTAAATAAATAAATACATAGCTACATAAATAAATAAATAAATAAATAACTTTCTCCCTCTCTCTCTCTCTCCCGATCCCTCCCTCTTTCTTTCTCTCTCTCCTCACACGGCGCACGCCCGACGGCGACGTAGCCATAGGTCTAACAAAACATTCTTATAATCTAATTGGAAAATCTTTGGGAATTATTTTTTCCATCCCGAGAGGATACCGGAGTGTCTCCTGGCCAATCAGGAGCCTTGGCAATACTATTTGGACCGTTTGATTTGTGGCTGTGTGAACACAAACGAACCAAGGCACAAATGCAACAATTGTATCAATTAAGCCCCTGAATCGGGAACAAAGCAAACGACCTAGACGTGTGAATACACCCTAGAGTTGATTTGAGTTAAGTTGTGGACCAGTGATGTCATTCATGCACAAATGACATCACTGGTCCCCAACAACTTAACTCAAATCAACTCTCAATAACTGTCAAACTAAATGAATGCCTGCAAAACTGTTTACAGTTTTCAGATATGTGTGAGATCACGCGAAATAAATCAGCATTGTTTTTCGGTGGAGTGTCCCTTTATTAAGTGTCAAACTCATTTGAGTTCACGGGCCACATGGGACCTAATTTGGTCTCAAGTGGGACCGACAAAGACAGTCAATTCATAATAACCTATAAATAACAACACATTCAAATGTTCCTGTTTCTTTCAGCGTAAAGAATTAGGACTATACGGGTACATTATAAGAACACGGTTATAGGGTTGTCTCATCTATCATATGCCTATAATATCAAATTTACTGTCTGTAAGTGTGCATTACAATAGACGCCAACTTGATGGCAAATGGTAAACTATTTAGTTTGGTAAACTATTTAGTTTACCATTTAGTGATGCACACAGAAAACAGGCTACTTAATATAGAATATATTAGCATACTCGCTCCTGAAACCTGGTACGATCAATTCTAGGTGTCAAATCCTGAGCTTGAAAAATGGGATTGAAGGTCGTCCTGCGGGCCGGATTGGATCCTTCGGCGGGCCGGTTCTGGCCCTCAGGCCGTATGTTTGACACCCCTGCTTTAAGATCTGATTGTCTTCAAAATAAGAAAACAGGCAGAACGGGGCGGCGAGTGTTAACGCCCGCCCGAACGCCACGGCCCCCGCCACTCGACAAGCCAAGTCTGGGATATTTTCTGACACTTACATAACTCAGTCACCAGAGGAGTGAAACCACCGCCTCGGGCTTGTGTAGGGTTTTCGGGGCGAAGACGTCCCCCCTCCACCACCACCACCACCACCAGACGCACGTCCATTAAGCCAGGTCATCTTTGGATCGCGCTCAGAAAAAATACTTAAACCCGAGTGGGTCTCAATGCTCCGGCCCCTCACTCGTCACCATGGGCCGAGAGAGAGAGAGAGAGAGAGAGAGAGGGAGAGTGAGAGCGAGAGGGAGAGAGAGAGAGAGAGAGAGAGTGAGAGGGAGAGAGAGAGAGAGGGAGAGAGAGAGGGAGGGAGAGCGAGAGGGAGAGAGAGAGAGAGAGAGAGAGAGAGAGTGAGAGAGAGAGAGAGAGAGAGAGTGAGAGGGAGAGAGAGAGAGAGGGAGAGAGAGAGGGAGGGAGAGCGAGAGGGAGAGGGAGAGAGAGAGAGAGAGAGTGAGAGGGAGAGAGAGAGAGAGAGAGAGAGAGAGTGAGAGGGAGAGAGAGAGCGGGAGAGAGACTTGCCTTGCTCTGCTCTCACTCAAATGAAAAGTACCATTGTTGGGAATTAATGTCTAAAAAAAAAGACAGGGGGTAGAAGAAAAAAAAACACACGAATATATAGGGGGGAACCAGATCTTGATTTTTACAAAATCCAGGCCTCCTAAGCTGAAAGTTTTGGAGAAATCCCCTTGATAGTTCATTTTATGAGGGGTTTTGAAGTCCCTCGTCGTGTAATAATATATAATGCCTGCCTGGGTCATCGGCAGTGAAGCGGCGGGCGTGACCCGGGCCAATTACAGACAGGCATCAGCAGAGCCTCCCTTTAAGTCCCGCGGTGTCTGAATTCTCCTGACAGAGCGTATTACTCTGCTGTCAGGGCGCAGCCACCGCAGGCAGCCTGGCTTTTGGGCTGCGAGCCTGTAACTCGCTAATGCTTGGCTCTCTCGGAAACTGTGGAACATTATAAATCTGATGGGGAGAAAACACCTCGAGAAGAGAAAACGGGCCATGTGAGTCGCAAAGCCGGTCTCCCTGACTGGACTTGTAGGCAAGAGAGTCAGGGGCAAAACCCTCCAGGGAGACGGAAGGGGCCGGTGGGGTCCGCTGGAAAGCTGACAGACGTTTTGAGTTGTTTTTGCTCGCGGGCATGTTTCTCGTTTGCGTTTCAATTTGTTAATTCAGCTAACACTCTCATAAAGCATGGCTCTTTCACTGGGAAGGTGTTTGCCAAGTCGATGCTGGGTATTTGGGTTGGAACGCTCAAATGAGTGCGGGTTCTTTTTTTCCCTTCCTTGCCATTACATCTACTTATTTTCTGATGGGAGCACTTTTAGCTTCAGATAAAGGTCAAAAAAGGGCTTTTTTGAAAATCCGCAGAGCTGTCCGCATCTGTGTGGCCGGCTTGTATAGTACACCAAACATTTCGAGCACGACAAGTGAGGGAGATGGTCATCGAAACAACTTTACAATACGGGTACATTCATTAACTAATCCTTAATTAAGTTAAATGTGTCTAGTATGGTCTGTTGGTTTATTTATTTATTTAGATCCCCATTAGCTACTGTAAATAAACAGTAGCTACTCTTCCTGGGGTCCACATTCATATTTTACAGTATACTTCAATTATGAAAATACATTATAATGGTGCTCATGTTAAAGGAACACTCCGCCCATTTTCAACCAGCTTTGTATCATTAGAACATTAGTAGTATATCAGAAAACTGTAAACGGTTTTGAAGTCTGTCATTTAATTTGACAGTTATTGAGTGTTAAAGTGTGGACCAGTGACATCACTGGTCCACACTAACTCAAATTAATAACTCATTAACTTAAATCAACTCTCAATAACTGTCAAACTATTCATCATTCATCTAGTTTGACAGTTATTGAGAGTTGATTTGAGTTAATGAGTTATTAATTTGAGTTAGTGTGGACCAGTGATGTCACTGGTCCACACTTTAACACTCAATAACTGTCAAATTAAATGACAGACTTCAAAACAGTTTACAGTTTTCTGATATACTACTGATGTTCTAATGATACAAAGCTGGTTGAAAATGGGCAGAGTGTTCCTTTAACAATTTTTTAGGGTTAGTTAAAGGTTAAGTCCACCAAAAAACAGTGCTGATTTATTTTGCACATGATCTCCCACATATCCCAAAAACTGTAAACAGTTTTGCAGACATTCATTTTTTCCCCCAGTTATTGAGAGTTGATTTGATTTGAGTTAAGTTAAATTGTGGACCAGTGAGGTCATTTGTGCATGAATGACATCATCACTGGTCCACAACTTAACTCTCAATAAGTGTCAAACTAAATGAATGCCTACAAAACTGTTTACAGTTTTCAGATGTGTGATATCATGTGCAAAATAAATCATCACTGTTTTCGGTGGAGTGTCCCTTTAAAGTTGAGCTGAACCCAAGAATTACTTTACTTTTCTTTTAGTTCAAATACCTGGGTATGCAGTGCACCTATTTAATAATGTATGCAAAACAAATCACAACAATCTAATTTCTTTAGTCTTTCCACACTTTTTCACATCAAAAGTTCATTTTTCAAGATTTCATTGATAACAGTAATTTACAGTTTGCTGACGTCACCCAGTAATTTCTACCCCATTTCAACCAATCATATCACGACATGCAGCTGTCAATCGAATCTTCATTTCTGGATAATTTTCTCTTCTAAATGAAGTCGAAAATGGCGCCTAGTGCCTGTCATCTGGCAGAATTCCTATCCCATAAACTAACTACTAACTTGGCCAATTGTTAGAAACATGAACAAAAAACAAAAACTATAATCTCTAAGAATGCAAAGAAATGTAACTGGCTCGTTAAAACGCGCATTCCAGGGATATCGTATCGTTACAGCAGCGATAATGGCGCCCGCATCCGAGAGCTTGGTTGTCAGGGGTCGCACTTCTTCGGAGATTCCAGGCCGACGTGCTGCACTCTCCACGAAGGCAGCTGGCTGCCTGCGGGTCGCTGACATCCACTCCTCCCGTCAAAAGGCTCTTCCCGAGGGGAGAGCCACAACACACTGAATCCCACTCGATTTGGAGGCGGAACACGCCAGGATTGGCCAAAGCCCAATCCAGTCCCCAGAATTGTCCAATAAAATCATCGACATGATACTATGACCCGCCTCTCAACCTGTCATCTTAGACAAACTATGTTTTCAGTCTGAAACGGACTCATTATGCACGTGACGAACAGGTTCAGTTCGACTTTAATGGTTAGGGTTAGGGTTAACTAAGCCTAAGAGTTAGTTAATAATAAGTATTAACTAAGGGTTAGTTAATGCTTATTAAGCATTAACTTTATAATAAGGGTACATTATTATGCATTATTATTATGATGGTTATTAAGCAACTAACCATTCATTAATATACCCTTATTGTAAAGTGTTACCATTCCTTTATTAGCCTAAACATAACCGTTAGCAAAGCTTTTCATCTCATGAAGACATGAAAGTGGCACATCCATGTGATGCTGATCCCAATCCAGGGCTGTTAGGTGAACTGTTTTGGACATAGCACTGGTGCAGGTACAGTCTAGAGCAGGGATACTCAACTTGGTTTGCCCGGGGGCCACTTTTGCAAAATGACAGGAGGCCAGGAGCCAGTTAATAAACAAACATAGTAATTTTTCTGTAGCGGATTGGAGGTTTTTTGGGTGTAAGCCGGAGTTTAGTCTCACAATTTTGTGCACACAGGATAGTTAGTTAGGTTAAGTTAATATACAGACCGCCATATTTGACAATTTAGCTGGAGCTCAGTCAAACTTTATTTAACCTTCATTTTCATTGTGAATTAGAAAATGGTCGGGGGGCCACTCTGTACCATCGCCGGCCACATCTGGCCCCCGGGCCACAAGTTGAGTGTCACTGGTCTAGAGGTTAACTGTTTTGCACATACAGTAGCACTGGTGCAGGTACACACTAGAGGTTAACTGTTTTGCACATAGCACTGGTGCAGGTACACACTAGAGGTTAACTGTTTTGCACATAGCACTGGTGCAGGTACACACTACAGGTTAACTGTTTTGCACATACAGTAGCACTGGTGCAGGTACACACTAGAGGTTAACTAAATGGCCTGGTAAATGGCCTGCATTTATATAGCGCTTTTATCCAAAGCGCTTTACAATCAGTAGGTAGTCTACATTCACCCATTCATACACCGATGGCAGCAGGCTGCCACGCAGGGTGCCTACACACCATCGGGAGCAAGGAGGGTTAAGTGTCTTGCCCAAGGACACAACGACAGCAGCTGGGAGGGAGCGGGGATCGAACCGCCAACCCTTGCGTCATTGGCCGACCCGCTCTACCTCCTGAGCTAAAGCCGCCCCGTTAACTGTTTTGCACATAGCACTGGTGCAGGTACACACTAGAGGTTAACTGTTTTGCACATACAGTAGCACTGGTGCAGGTACACACTAGAGGTTAACTGTTTTGCACATAGCACTGGTGTAGGTACACACTAGAGGTTGAAAACCAGCACTCAAAATAATTCCTTTTGGTTGTTTTATTTACCTTCAAGCAAGATGACAATGTACGTTTCGGCGTGGAGCCTTCCTCAGCATTGTGCTGACAGAAGACGGACATGACGTATAAATAGTGTCAAACCGGAAATACAATCAATTACATTATCAAGTACTAGGAAATATCTCACAACATAAAATAACAATGAATATAATATCAAAAACATCAGAGAATATCAAAAAAGAGATAAAGGTACAATTTTAAACAGTATACTTGTATATAAGTCTGTATATATTACACAGCAGGAATGCAATAATGTTTTGCAGACGAGAAGAATGAGGCTGGATGGCCACACTTGTGTTAAATAAGCACAGATGAAAAGTCAACATATTAGAATAACAAAAATCAGTAAGAAAATATTAAAAATAGAATTAGAAAAATACATAATAAAATGCATATAAGTGAATGCATCGGATAGAGATACTGCAGGTCCACACATGACGCTCCCACACTGCCTTACAGTGCAAGAGCATCATGCGTGAACCCACAGCACATCCACCCGACGCACCCCTTAAAGAAAACAACCAAGCAAAAGTTCTTCATTCAAGCCCTTGGGGTGTTCACTCTGGAAGAAAGTACTCAATTAAGAGTAGGATCTCGTGTAAAACTAAATTTGTTGTGTATCTATTGAAGTGTCCATGTGGGCTAGTATACATTGGAAAAACTATCAGAGAGTTGAAAACTCGCATTTCAGAACACAAGAGTAGCATTAGAAACAGAGATATAAAATCCTCTGTCGCCAGGCATTTTAATGAGTTTGGTCACGACGTGTGTTCCCTCAGGTTCCAGGGTATAGAACAGGTCAGTCCACTGAAGAGGGGGGGTGACAGAGACAAGGCCTTGTTACAAAGAGAGGCATTTTGGATACATACCTTACAGACAGAACACCCCAAGGGCTTGAATGAAGAACTTTTGCTTGGTTGTTTTCTTTAAGGGGTGCGTCGGGTGGATGTGCTGTGGGTTCACGCATGATGCTCTTGCACTGTAAGGCAGTGTGGGAGCGTCATGTGTGGACCTGCAGTATCTCTATCCGATGCATTCACTTATATGCATTTTATTATGTATTTTTCTAATTCTATTTTTAATATTTTCTTACTGATTTTTGTTATTCTAATATGTTGACTTTTCATCTGTGCTTATTTAACACAAGTGTGGCCATCCAGCCTCATTCTTCTCGTCTGCAAAACATTATTGCATTCCTGCTGTGTAATATATACAGACTTATATACAAGTATACTGTTTAAAATTGTACCTTTATCTCTTTTTTGATATTCTCTGATGTTTTTGATATTATATTCATTGTTATTTTATGTTGTGAGATATTTCCTAGTACTTGATAATGTAATTGATTGTATTTCCGGTTTGACACTATTTATACGTCATGTCCGTCTTCTGTCAGCACAATGCTGAGGAAGGCTCCACGCCGAAACGTACATTGTCATCTTGCTTGAAGGTAAATAAAACAACCAAAAGGAATTATTTTGAGTGCTGGTTTTTTGCCCCTCTCTTATTATTTTTTGAGCCGTGCACCGTAACTTTTTGAAACTTTTGAGAGTGCTCACCAGTCGTGACTTCTAGTCACTGACTATTTGGACAATTATTTTTGGGTGACGCACCTCTACCTACCTTCTACCTGCCAGAAACGGACTAAGATGGCGTCGTACCAGGAAATAGACGGCCTAACAGATGAAAGAGCTGCTACTCGGGCCTTCTCGGATTCCGACTCCGATGGTATTTTAAATTTATTTCCAATCGTGTCTACTGCACTGTCTTCCGATGTCCTTGCTTCTGACAATGTGGCCTCACTAGCCAGACGCTACGAGTTTCTACTAAAGAAAGAGACCCGTTCCAGCCTCCACGGCTCCACACTCTCGCAGTACTGGCGTAACAAACGCATACCGAGAGGGCTACGCATGAACAAAGAACCAGCGCTTGGAAGAGACAACAGCGAGTTTTGCCAACAATGGTGTGAAATTCTCAACAAATGTTCCTTTGACCTCATGCTCCTTGTCATTAAGCATGTTGACGCTGAACTGTCCACAACTAGAAAAGAGATCATGGATCTGAAGAAAGAGATGACCAACAAGATCGACGTGCAACAGCTCAAAGAGATTGAAACAACATGTATGACTTTGAAAGACACATATGAGAAGCAGGTCATGGAAGTGAAGCTTAACAAATATCGCAGAGACACCCTTGACTATAAGAACAAACGTGTCTATTCCTGGTTGTCATCAGACGGCTCAGGTTCTTATCAGAGATACCGACGCAGACGAGAAGAACACACAGCTTATAACGGGCTGTCCACGGAGGATTCGGGGAGCGACGGGCCAATGAGGGGCTCCAGACGGGAGCCTTTTTTAGGCGTACCCCCACAACGCAGGTACCAGACCAGAATATGGGCCTCAAACGCCGCCCAACCCGAAGAGGAGGCAAGCGACACCGCCAGCACCGGCAGAGGGAGAGGGAATCGGCGGCAGAGGGCGAAAACGTGATCAACCTATCCAGCAGGTCCCTGTCTCCACAAGAAGCATCCATCCTCTCAAAAGGTTTATCCTTTATTCCCTCTGCTAAAGCTGATTCTTTTAGAACTAGGATTGAAATGTTTAAATTTTTGAGAAACATCAAACTACGTGCTTTCTTTGATAAGGGAGCCCCCCACTCACGTCCTTGTTTGAATCCTTCACAGACTGTTCCTATTTCCACGTCTGAACCAGGCCTGAGGGCTAAAAGTACTTTTGTTCCGCCTGCCCTGAACCCCTCCGTGGCCACCTTTTGCCGACTGGTTGAAGAGGATGTAGCTACAAAGGTACACTTGTACAAAAATAAAATGAGACTCTATTCTAATATAGAGTTGCAAGAAAAGAAAGCATTACGTGCACTTTCTACTGACTCGACTATTGTTATAAAACATGCCGACAAAGGGGGCGCTGTTGTCATCCAGACTAAAGAAGCGTACACAACAGAGATCTTGAGACAACTTGGTAATACAGATTTTTATACTCCCCTAATGGGTGACCCCACACTTAAATTTTTTCAGAATGTTGAGCATTTTCTTAGTACAGCCCTTGCTAATTCTCTTATCAGCCAAAACGAATTCAAATTCTTGTTACAGAAGCACCCTGTGCGACCTGTGTTCTATACTTTACCTAAAATCCATAAGAGCTGTGTTGAGCCAGTGCCTGGTAGGCCTATTGTGGCTGGCACACAATCTCTTACTGAGCCTATTTCTCAATATCTTGACAGACACATTAAAGTGTTGGTATCTGATCTTCCTTCTTATTTGAAAGACACCACTGACTTTTTGAATAGGTTAGGTGCTGTACAGCTCACTGATGAGAATGTATTCTTATGTACCATGGATGTCAACAGTCTATACACTAATGTTCCTCATGTGGAGGGCTTACAAGCTCTAACACATTTTTTGAATAGAAGATCGACGCTTCAGCCCCCGACTGACTTTTTGGTTGATTTGTCAAGATTGATCCTTAATAGCAATTATTTTAAATTTGAGAATTCTTACTATCTTCAATGCCAGGGAGTTTCTATGGGTAGTCCATGTTCCCCTAATTATGCAAACCTCTTTATGGGAAAATTTGAAGAAGACTTTGTATATAATAACAACCCCTTCTCCATTTTTTTGAAGTGTTGGTTCAGATATATTGATGATGTATTTTTTCTGTTTTCTGGGACACACTCTCAACTAGAGGAGTTCAATGTTTATATTAATTCCAGACTACCATCTATTAAATTCTCTCTAGAATACAGTGAAGACACTGTCTCCTTCCTTGATGTTTCTGTAAACAAATCTGAACAACTACTGACAAAGGTGTATAGAAAACAGACAGACAGGAATAGTTTCTTGGACTACTCTAGCTATCATCCCCCCAGCCTCAAAAGAGGTTTGCCATACAGTCAACTTTTGAGGATTAGGAGGATTTGCAGTTCTGACCACATGTTTGAAGAGCAGGCTGCTGAACTATGTACAAGGTTCAGGGTAAAAGGTTTTAACAACACAATCCTTGAGAACAGCCTACAGAGAGTTAGGGGGTTGAAACGTGAGGACCTGTTGGTCCCGAAGTCCACCCCTGCCCGAGGGTCTAGAATAGTGTGTGCTGCTACTTTTTCACCTGCTTCTCAGGAAATAAAAAAATGTGTTTTAAGTCACTGGAATATCTTACAAAGTGACCCCCAAGTGGGCCATTTATTTGGCGAGCCTCCCTTGTTTGCTCAAAAACGGGCAAGAAATGTACGAGATATGATCGTTAGAGCTGACTGTTACACACGCCCCCCTGGCCCCTCCCATTTTTTGTCTGATGTACAGAATGGTAATTTTCCTTGCTTTAACTGTATTCAATGCAATGCTATGATCAGAGGAGAGACATTCTTCCATCCTCACTCTGGAAGAAAGTACTCAATTAAGAGTAGGATCTCGTGTAAAACTAAATTTGTTGTGTATCTATTGAAGTGTCCATGTGGGCTAGTATACATTGGAAAAACTATCAGAGAGTTGAAAACTCGCATTTCAGAACACAAGAGTAGCATTAGAAACAGAGATATAAAATCCTCTGTCGCCAGGCATTTTAATGAGTTTGGTCACGACGTGTGTTCCCTCAGGTTCCAGGGTATAGAACAGGTCAGTCCACTGAAGAGGGGGGGTGACAGAGACAAGGCCTTGTTACAAAGAGAGGCATTTTGGATACATACCTTACAGACAGAACACCCCAAGGGCTTGAATGAAGAACTTTTGCTTGGTTGTTTTCTTTAAGGGGTGCGTCGGGTGGATGTGCTGTGGGTTCACGCATGATGCTCTTGCACTGTAAGGCAGTGTGGGAGCGTCATGTGTGGACCTGCAGTATCTCTATCCGATGCATTCACTTATATGCATTTTATTATGTATTTTTCTAATTCTATTTTTAATATTTTCTTACTGATTTTTGTTATTCTAATATGTTGACTTTTCATCTGTGCTTATTTAACACAAGTGTGGCCATCCAGCCTCATTCTTCTCGTCTGCAAAACATTATTGCATTCCTGCTGTGTAATATATACAGACTTATATACAAGTATACTGTTTAAAATTGTACCTTTATCTCTTTTTTGATATTCTCTGATGTTTTTGATATTATATTCATTGTTATTTTATGTTGTGAGATATTTCCTAGTACTTGATAATGTAATTGATTGTATTTCCGGTTTGACACTATTTATACGTCATGTCCGTCTTCTGTCAGCACAATGCTGAGGAAGGCTCCACGCCGAAACGTACATTGTCATCTTGCTTGAAGGTAAATAAAACAACCAAAAGGAATTATTTTGAGTGCTGGTTTTTTGCCCCTCTCTTATTATTTTTTGAGCCGTGCACCGTAACTTTTTGAAACTTTTGAGAGTGCTCACCAGTCGTGACTTCTAGTCACTGACTATTTGGACACACTAGAGGTTAACTGTTTTGCACATAGCACTGGTGCAGGTACACACTAGAGGTTAACTGTTTTGCACATAGCACTGGTGCAGGTACAGACTAGAGGTTAACTGTTTTGCACATATTTTATTTATTATTTTATTTAAGCATTTATTTACCAGGGACAGTGTACATTAATCAACATGTCAGTTTGCACATCCATGTAAATATACCAGAGTTAGCAAGAGAGCTAATTTTCATCTGTAGTCCCTGAGCATGGTGGTAAAAGAACTAGGGTCAAGGGTTCATATAAAAACTAAACAAAGCAGTATAGGATGAGCTAAAACATACAACATTGCAAGACAGCACAAGACAGACACTCCGTAAAAACATAACAACCCATAATGTCACATTACAATACCAAACAAGACTAACAGGACAGTACATGGAAACAATTAACACAACAATTAAAACAAATACAATAAAACAATGCAAGTAAAAATTGAAAACTAAGAAAAGCGAGTGTGAGTTAGTATGTGTATATAAGATTAAATTGTTAAATGTGTGTGCAGATTTGATTTGATTTGAGCCACCCCTTCAATCTGTATTTAAAAATGGAAATATTGGAGCTCTCTCTAATATCAGTGGGGAGACTGTTCCAATAGTGGGCGGCTCTGACTGAGAAGACTGATTGTCCAAACGTGGACCGTCTAAATGGGACGACACAGTCTCCTCTGGATGCCGCCCTTGTTGCTCTGCCGTTGCTCCGTCCTTGAGTTATGAACTCAGAGAGTGGGGGAGGAGCAAGTTCGTGTAAGATTTTAAAAAGTAGACAGGCATCTGAAAAATGTTTAAAACTATCAAAATTAAAAAGATTAAATTTCTTTACAATGTTGCAGTGATGGTAGCTGTTGGGCTTTCTATCCAATATTTTAAGTGCTTTTTTAAAAAGAGACTCAATTGGTTTCCAAGTTGTAGAGTTGGCTTGAGACCAGCTAGTGAAACAGTATGAAATATGGGAAAGGATCATGGCGTGCATGAACAGGGTAGCAGCTGTGGATGATAGGTACGGGCGAATATGACGGAAATTGGCCAGGTTGAATTTAACTGTGTTGGTGAGCTTTTTTACATGTTTTTTGAATGATAAATTTGAGTCAAGGATGATCCCTAAATATTTGAACTCTGAAACAACATTGAGTTTCTCCCCCTTAACAAAAACCTCAGGTTGATGGGCTACTGTGGACTTACAGGATAAATACATGCACACGGTTTTACTGATGTTCAGATGTAAACATGAGTTGGTTAACCAGGTGGATACATGTACCATGGCTGCTGTTAGTTTTGTGGCGGATTGTTGTCTGTTTTTGGTATGAATGAAAAGCACTGTATCATCGGCATACATCTGTATATTAACAAGTGGGCAAACTGAGGGTAGATCATTTATGTACAGGCCAAAAAAGATCGGGCCCAGTATCGATCCTTGAGGGACCCCAATGTTACAGGTGATGAAAGATGACTGTATATTACCAATGCGTATGTAACCGAGTTGAATCAGCACGGATTCCTCGTGAGTCCCGAGTGGTAGCGAGTGGATTGGTTAAACTCACTCCCCAGGTATAAAGGCATGTTAACCAGCTCCGCCAAGGGAGCTAGCTCTCTTGGTGTTGCGGTTAACATGCTGGACTCCCAAGCCGAGGGTCGGCAGTTCGAATCCACCCCTGGACAAGCCCTTAACATGGGTTGCTGCAAGTACCACCTACACAACGCCGTTACATTGGTGCCGTGACCCGGATGTCCAGTGGGTGTGGGGTGAGTGTAACCGAGTTGAATCAGCGTGGATTCCTCGTGAGTCCCGAGTGGTAGCGAGTGGATTGGTTAAACTCACTCCCCAGGTATAAAGGCATGTTAACCAGCTCCGCCAAGGGAGCCAGCTCTCTTGGTGTTGCGGTTAACATGCTGGACTCCCAAGCCGAGGGTCGGCAGTTCGAATCCACCCCTGGACAAGCCCTTAACATGGGTTGCTGCAAGTACCACCTACACAACGCCGTTACACGTACACTTTGTTGTCTGTTTGTGAGATATGAATGCGTCCACTTAATGGCTTCTGGAGAAAAGTTAAAAAATTATAATTTAGAGAGAAGGACTTCATGGTTGACTGTGTCAAACGCCTTCTTTAGGTCTAAAAAAAACTGCGCCCACTACCCCACCTCCATCAAGCTTTGATTTAACCCTTTCTAGGAAGTAGCAGTTTGCTGTCTCCGTGGAGTGGTTGGTCCGAAAACCAAACTTCAACCAAATAGCACTGGTGCAGGTACACACTAGAGGTTAACTGTTTTGCACATAGCACTGGTGTAGGTACAGACTAGAGGTTAACTGTTTTGCACATAGCACTGGTGCAGGTACACACTAGAGGTTAACTGTTTTGCACATAGCACTGGTGCAGGTACAGACTAGAGGTTAACTGTTTTGCACATAGCACTGGTGCAGGTACAGACTAGAGGTTAACTGTTTTGCACATAGCACTGGTGCAGGTACAGACTAGAGGTTAACTGTTTTGCACATAGCACTGGTGCAGGTACAGACTAGAGGTTAACTGTTTTGCACATAGCACTGGTGCAGGTGCACACTAGAGGTTAACTGTTTTGCACATAGCACTGGTGCAGGTGCAGACTAGAGGTTAACTGTTTTGCACATAGCACTGGTGCAGGTACACACTAGAGGATAACTGTTTTGCACATAGCACTGGTGCAGGTGCACACTAGAGGTTAACTGTTTTGCACATAGCACTGGTGCAGGTGCAGACTAGAGGTTAACTGTTTTGCACATAGCACTGGTGCAGGTACACACTAGAGGATAACTGTTTTGCACATAGCACTGGTGCAGGTACACACTAGAGGTGAACTGTTTTGCACATAGCACTGGTGCAGGTGCAGACTAGAGGTTAACTGTTTTGCACATAGCACTGGTGCAGGTACACACTAGAGGATAACTGTTTTGCACATAGCACTGGTGCAGGTACACACTAGAGGATAACTGTTTTGCACATAGCACGGGTGCAGGTACACACTAGAGGATAACTGTTTTGCACATAGCACTGGTGCAGGTGCACACTAGAGCAGTGGTTCTCAAATAGGGGTCCGGGGACCCCCAGAGGTCCGTGGCACTTTGCCAGGGGGTCCGCAAAAAGTTTTCAGTAAAACTGTTGCAAAAAGCTTCATAGTTCAACGAAAATATTTTATGCTTTAAATCTAAAATGGTTCATGGATTACATTCTAATCTAACAAACCTATCAATTTAAAAGTCATACACGTTACCGTGGAAACAATTAAGCTTAGCCCCAAATCACAAATCAGAATGAGGGGGTCCCCGGTATATTTTCCATCTTGTAAGGGGTCCTTGGCTGAAAAACATTTGAGAACCTCTGCACTAGAGGTTAACTGTTTTGCACTAGCACTGGTGCAGGTACAGACTAGAGGTTAACTGTTTTGCACATAGCACTGGTGCAGGTGCAGACTAGAGGTTAACTGTTTTGCACATAGCACTGGTGCAGGTGCAGACTAGAGGTTAACTGTTTTGCACATAGCACTGGTGCAGGTACACACTAGAGGTTAACTGTTTTGCACATAGCACTGGTGCAGGTGCAGACTAGAGGTTAACTGTTTTGCACATAGCACTGGTGCAGGTACACACTAGAGGTTAACTGTTTTGCACATAGCACTGGTGCAGGTACAGACTGGTTAACTGTTTTGCACATAGCACTGGTGCAGGTACAGACTAGAGGTTAACTGTTTTGCACATAGCACTGGTGCAGGTGCAGACTAGAGGTTAACTGTTTTGCACATAGCACTGGTGCAGGTGCACACTAGAGGTGGATCGTTTTGTAGCACAGGCCATAAAATTGTAGTACATACAATGTATTATAACATCTCTAAAAACAATCATAGGTCAAGCAGTGCAGTTCATCAGTATCACTTAAAGAGCATGGTGCAGGTAAAACAAAATCTGAATTTACCCCCCCCCCCAGGGTATAAATATGGAGGAAAAGTTGGCATTTTATAAATGGGCGTGTGACATAACAACAGGAGTGACATCACAAGAGGAGAATGTTCTGCTGGAGCTGACACAGGGATGCAAAGTCATGGAGAGTGAAAAAAGGTGACAGATACCAGGGCAGACATAAAACCACTCAGAAATCCTCATATTTTGGGCTCCGAAATGTGACTGTGACTAGTTTGCATCACTGTGACATCACAAGTGGTAGTTCCAAGAAATGGACCAGTGCCCCCTGCTGGTTACAAAAACTAGTCTAAATGCAGCGTGATTGATTTCCCCCCCCAAAATCTCATTGCTATATACCCCTTCCACATATGAATGCAATGTGGTCTCCAACCTGCACCATGCTCTTTAAACAGGTCTGTGACTGGCAAAGGACATTAATGTTGCATACAAGGCACACAAAATCCAAACTTCAACAAGAAATGTTTCAAAACTGTGTAGCACGTGTGCTACTGTGCTAAATGCATTCATTGCACAGATCGATGTTTTTGTAGCACGTGCTACATATATGTACATGTAGCACTGTGCAGCCCTGCAATCCATCACTTTCCATTTTACAATCCATCCAAAAATATATTTTTTGCTGCCAATACGTATGTGTGGTCAGCTTGTAGTACCTCGTCCCACCCAGCAAGCATGACAGAAGACGCGGCCGACTTGCTCCGACAGTAAACGTATGATCCCTGTTTTCAATAGTAATCCTCACAGATTTATCGCTGCCTTCCCCCCAGTTCATCCCCATTCTCCCCTTCTCCCCGTCAGCCTTACGCAGGAACTCATAAAGCGTTTACAGGGTTCACCAGCCGTTTATTGCCTCCAGCTGCCTGACTCCATATACTTTTATGGGATAGTAAGGATCTTCATCCTCAGGTCGCCTTATTACAAAGCAGTGCTTCAGCATTGGAAGTGTCTGGGTGTGCTTATGCGACAAATATGAGCAGTCGTATAGGACGAATCCGCGAAACAAACGTTAATATCTCAAAAACTATACATACTAGTCAGTCACGTTACTTCCGGTAATGTGTGCATGTGCGTGGCCATGGGGGGAAACGGGAGGATTTTCCCCTCATATAGCTCAAGGGTCTGATGTATAATGTATGTATGTAGTGTTAAAGTTGTGTGAACTGTCGCAGTTTTAAAAATGTGTGAATTTAGTAAAAAGGACATTCAAGGCTGACTCACGGTCAAAAAATGTTGAATGAAGTATTAAACTGACATTCTCAAACAGTACAAAAGATAAATTAAAGCTGAATTAGGGTGAATCCTAAAAGTGTTGACTCGTTGAACGTTTAAATGGAGTGTCTAGTTTAAAATATGAAGGAGCAGTTAGAGTTCAAAGAGGGCATGGTTTCACCATGAACTGCTCTTTAAACGGTGAGAATGGGTGGACTAATTTCTAAGAACTGTTACATTTATAGTCATACTGTACCAGTGTTGCAATAAAGTGAAATCGACTCAACCCGAGTAAGATTACAAATATGATTTTAGGACCTGAAGTTCAAACAATAAAATTAGGTATTGAATAACTTGATTTTGATAAATATTTGATGGTAAAATACTATGTGAATTCTGGTTTGTACTTCATAACCCCTCGGCAAGAGCATCATATCAGGTGACACATTGAATAACGATTCTTTCTTACAAGGCTATTGCCAATGCAATTATTTAGAAATTCTCTTTCAAAAAAGAAAAAAGGCAAAAGAACATAAGCCAGCCAGTGTTTGACGAGGTGCAGTGGGTGGTCAGGCTCAACGTCAACCAAAAAGAGGAGCAAATCTCTCATGATATTAGGACATGTTAAAGAGCAGCAAATCTTCTCAAGATATTAGGACATGTTAGAAATTCACATTCAACAGCTTTGGAAAATGTTTTGAACTGACAGAAAGGTGTCTGGGTTCCAAATTCAACAAACAATCCATCAACATCTATTCAATAGCCTATCTATCTGATTTGTCCGGAGAACGGCTCATATTCTGAGATATTTCGGTTGGAAAATTAAAAACAGAAAATTCAAATTTCTAGTGTTTATGCATTTGCAATGTCACAGTTATGAAGCACTTTTTCCCCATGTCCTACGAATGCTGTATAAATTGGAGTTCAGGTGAAGTTTAAGCCATATAGCCTATGTGTCATCATCGGAAATGTTAACTAGCCAATACTTATTCCTAAACCCCACTCGCCGCAGATTCGCTATGCTCATGATTATGTGTTTATCAGTTTGTCGCGGGTCATAGCACCATGATTATCTGTGTATTTTCGTGTCTACGTCTCCGTAATCTAGCGGTGGATTACATCACACCCCTGTGGTTTACCAATTAGCCCCGTGACAGGCCAGGCAGCGGTAATGACCTGTGAGCGCTCTGTTCTGCTTTTTGACTCCATCCGCCCTCCGTAAACCAGTTTGACTTTGGGTGTCTGTCAGAGCCGCTCTGTATTTACACATAACTCAAACAAGTGGGGCCTGCTCCCTGTGTGAGCTGCTCTGGCTCGCTGTGACAAGTCCAAGGTCGCCTGTTCTGTTCACCAAGGGGCTGCACCAGGCCCTGAACCAAGGGGCTGCACCAGGCCCTGAACCAAGGGGCTGCACCAGGCCCTGAACCAAGGGGCTGCACCAGGCCCGCTGCCAGAACAAAATTGACTCTGTTCACCAAGGGGCTGCACCAGGCCCTGAACCAAGGGGCTGCACCAGGCCCTGAACCAAGGGGCTGCACCAGGCCCTGAACCAAGGGGCTGCACCATGCCCGCTGGCCTGTTCTGTTCACCAAGGGGCTGCACCAGGCCCTGAACCAAGGGGCTGCACCATGCCCGCTGGCCTGTTCTGTTCACCAAGGGGCTGCACCAGGCCCGCTGCCAGAACTAAATGACTTAGGGTGAATCTGAATTTAGTGGGGGGGGGGGGGGGGGGAGGGGGGGGCACTAGTAGTGACAGTGCGGGCTGGTAACAGCAATGAAATATAATGTAGGTGTTATCCAGTGTGGTTTACATACAGTACTTAGACTGTATTAGGTATACAATTATTATTATTATTATTTATCCCCCCCCTTATATACCGGTATACATATTTACAACAGTCACTCTATATCACACTTATTGTATATAATGTAAATAGCAGTTATCTTGCTTTATATATACCTTTGATCACTGTCCTTGTTTGTTTGTTTTAGCTTATAGGCATACCTTTTCCTTTTCCTTTGTAAGCACATTGAGAGCAACGTATACCGGAGTCAAATGTGTTGTATGTCTACATACAATAGTTGGCCAATAAAGCTGATTCTGATTCTGCAGATTCTCAGCTTTCCAGACCCAATTTATCCAATTCCAAGACTGTTTGGGGACCCCAGTATGCAGAAATATTCAAATAGAATAGGAAAAAATAATACATTTATACTGCCGGCCAAAAAAAAGAAGAAGCATGAGATTAGCATAAATTGGGCATGTCTCTAAAGCGGAGAATCATGGGTACCCATAGTAGAACCATCGTACCCATTCTCATTCAGATATCTTGAGGTGAAGTTTGGAGCCTTTTTTCGCCCCCTTCTCGACGAGATAGAATGACATGGTTGGTACTAATGGATGCCTTAGGTCTTCTAGTTTCATATGATAGCAGTATCTCCACTCTAGCTTTCAAATTGTGCCCACACAGCCTCTGAAAGTCAGTAATGTCAGATACTCAAATTTCATGCAAAAAATATTCAACTCATAACGCAGTTTCTTTGTCAACATGCGATGACTTCGAGCTGCCGAAAAGGAATGGCGATTTCCTCAGAGCCGTCGTGAGGCTTTTCCTCACGGCGCTCGTCGACGCGACACGCCCCGAAACCCCGCCGCCCGCCAAAATAATTCCGATGAAGTGGGTCCCACTTTGAGCCTATCCATCCCCTCCCATCCCCGTCCTACTGATTTGTAGGTAAATCACGGCTGTCAGTATAGTAGCAACCCTGATTAAAGTTCAGGGGTTTAATAGATCATTTTAAATAACCCCCAAATTACTGGGCTCTCCCCAGCCGCTCCACCTGGACCCCTGCCCTGGGTGCATGGCAGTCTTCAGCCGTCGCGGGGCGAGCCAAGTCCAGCCTCGCGGTTCCTGCGTATTCCCCCAGGACGCTGCGCTGCAGGCCTACACCAACATTCTCAGCTGTGTTCAATCTGCTCTGAGACAAGCTGGCTATGAGAAAATGCAAAGGGAAAAGGCACTTGTGCACGCACGCGCACGCGTGCACGCTCACACACACACACACACACACACACACACACACACACACACACACACACACACAAACACACACACACACAGAGGAGGAGAGACATGGAAAATCCTGGACAGTTAGTGCGCTTTTGTTCACTTGGTTCAGCTGGAATCCGTCCAGAAACACCCCCCGACACAACACACACACACACACACACACACACACACACACACACACACGCACACACACACAGACACACAGCTCCCCTGGCGAGCGGAGTCCGTTCCAATTAATGGTGTTTAACCATTCTAATCACACTTTAGCACATTAATCCTATTTTCAATCCAAAACACATCAGAGCCGCCTGGTCAGCATGTGAGCCGCCGCTTATATTTTGATTTTTTTTTTTATTGCCACCGCAAATCAGACGAAGCCCAGGCCAGCCTGCAGGCCGGCCCTGCGTTAGCTGTAGCCTGCAGGCCGGCCCTGCGTTAGCTGTAGCCTGCACTCTCACTGAACTTGGACTTTCAATCCCCTCCACCCTCCACCCACCACCCCCCACCTCGTAGGTAGAATTTATAGCATGATGCTGATGCCTTCACTCAGAATACGTCCCTGCTGAATTTGTACAATGACCTCGGGTGAGGTCATAAGTAAGGGGCTTGGTATGAGGAAGTCTAATTTTTCCCCTTGATTGTATTGCATTGCTGCGTATCGTGCGCACATCTCTTCCTGAGTCACAGTATCTTATCAGTCTGACGTCCTAAGTCACCACGACAGCCCACATAATGAAAGCACAATCCATCTGTTATTGGAGGAGGCCTGGAGGCAGGCCTGCGATACGGTATCTGCTTTCTCATTCAATGCTGTTGGAATACATCTGAGCTGTATCGTTTCACTACGGGGAACCGTTATCAGCTAGACTAGAGGGAGGTTGAAATGATGTCTCTGGGGTCAAAAGGGGATTTCCCCCACAGCCCCGTTTTGATTTTGGAGTTATGGATTGGCGGCAGAGATGGGAAGTAGCAAAGTCTGGCGTCTCACTCCGCTGTCTCCTGCAAACGATCAGGGCCTCAGCCTAACTGAGGGAGAGGTGAGACATGTCCTCCAGGCTGTCAAACCAAGGAAGGATACGGGGCCGGATGGAGTGCCTGGTAGGGTCCTGAAGGATTGTGCTCACCAGCTGACAGGGGTACTGACTGACATCATTCAACTGTCACTGGCTCAGTCCATTGTTCCATCCAAGTTCAAGGAGGCCACCATCATCCCCGTCCCGAAAAACAAGTTTCCCAAAAGCCTAAAAGACTACAGACCAATCAGGCCCGTATCCAGGGTTTTCGAAATTGAGGAGGTCCAGACATGGCAGGGGGAGGGGGACTTGGCGGCGCCCGCTAGGGTGCCGCCGAAAAAAATGTGAGTTTTCCCCCCCCTTTTTTAGCCATATTTAGAGTAATATATCATTTTAAATAAATGAAAATGTTTTTTTTTTACCTTTTTTAGCCATATTTAGAGGAATATCTCATTCTAAATCAACATTAGGATTATACTGTTGTGATGTCATTATTCAGTATATTCTCTTTCATGTCACCACCTGCTCTATGGGCTGATTTATGTGCCACCTCAAATTGAATTCGAATTGCTCAACTTGAATTTGAAATTTTGAATTTTGAATTTGAAATTTTTCATTTTGAAATTGAATTGCTCTATTTGAATTCGAATTTTTTCATTTTGAAATTGAATTGCTCTATTTGAATTCGAATTTTTTCATTTTGAAATTGAATTGCTGTTTTTTATTTTGAAATTTTTATTTTTTAATGTGAATTGAAAAACTGAATCTGAATAGCATAATTTTAAACTGAATTTATTTGCTTTGAAATTATTCAGTTTCCACATTCCTATTTCAAAATTCAATCCCAAATTTTCAGAATCTTGTGTTCAAAAATTTCAACATGTGTGTGCGCCATCCGGGTCCTCAAGGAGGAAGAGGAGGAAGGAGCAAGAGCAATCGAGCGCTGATTGACCTAACTCCTTTTTGGCCGAGGCACCACACACCCACTCCCGCTAGAACTATTTGGTCTTGTTGTATTCAGTTTCGCTACAATCATAGAAGACCACTTTGAGTTGAACAAGGATGTTTATACAGTATATATCATTGAACAGTGTGAAAGGGCATAACTCATTCATTCAGTCAGTAGTCTGAGTTAACGTTGTCTCTTCTTCATGGGAAAAGCACTCTTCTTCTACGATTTTGTAGCCCTCTTAACATTAACCCCAGTCATACTGCCGCCCTGGTGGCAGATTATGGATAATGCTTCTATTCCAAATATAAATCAATACAAATCGCTAATCAGATAAAAGTCAAATGTATCTGAAACCACTATAAACAAACATGCACAGTGTCAAACTCAATCAATCACGGATAAACAAATACAACAAGCACGAGCCTGCTAACTAGGCTGGCTCAATAGGGTCCCATTATAAGTTCGCCCCAGCTTCGTTTACAACACTGATCCCTCGTATACACATGAGTTGGCTACTTTGTCAGCGTGGACTTACTCATCAAGCAACAACGTGCTTTGAGGACGTCAGACAACAAACCCAAGCGTCGCTTTGCCCGGTGGATGGGATTTACTTTAGATTTGAACAACTCCCTGATGGACGCGTGGATAAGAGAATGGTTGTGTGCAAATTGTCACCGGACACCGTGCTCACGACTAGATGGTTCAGTGCCAAGATGAGTAAGTCCACGCTGACAAAGTAGCCAACTCATGTGTATAGCAATTCGAATTCAATTTGAGGTGGCACATAAATCAGCCCATACTGCTCAGCTCTCCTGTCAACATAATTGTAACTAACAAACACAAACTGTTTTAGCAAAATTCATATCAAAATGACACCTACAAACACAGGTACACAACCCAAGCCGTACACAACACACAAAGTCATCATCTATAATAAAAAAACACACAGAGGGACCTGTTGGCTGGCAAGAACATGTATTTATTAAGTGTCATTGACCAAAATGACCACTAGGGAGCAGGGAGCAGCCTCTTCTTGAATATCTCACATTCTCTCCTACCCCTGTGTTAAAGGAACACTCCGCCCATTCTCAACCAGCTTTGTATCATTAGAACATCAGTAGTATATCAGAAAACTGTAAACGGTTTTTAAGTCTGTCATTTAATTTGACAGTTATTGAGTGTTAAAGTGTGGACCAGTGACAAAACTGACCAGTGACATCACTGGTCCACACTAACTCAAATTAATAACTCATTAACTCAAATCAACTCTCAATAACTGTCAAACTAGATGAATGACTTCAAAACTGTTTACAGTTTGAGAGTTGATTTGAGTTAATGAGTTATTAATTTGAGTTAGTGTGGACCAGTGATGTCACTGGTCCACACTTTAACACTCAATAACTGTCAAATTAAATGACAGACTTCAAAACCGTTTACAGTTTTCTGATATACTACTGATGTTCTAATGATACAAAGCTGGTTGAAAATGGGCGGAGTGTTCCTTTAAGGTGACCAGATCTCAGCAAACCAAAATGTGGGACAAATAGTGTGTTTGTGTGGGACAACGTGTGACACATTGTGTTTGTGTGGGACACATTGTGTTTGTGTGGGACAACGTGGGACACATTGCCATTGATGAGTATGGCTGCAACAAACGATTACTTTCATTATCGATCAATCTGTCGATTATTTTTACACTAATCGATTCATATTTGGTCTATAAAATCTCACCAAATGGTGAAAACTGACCCCCCCAAAAGCCCAAGATGACATCCTCAAATGTCCAGTGGCATGTCCAGGCTATTTTGACTGTTGAACGTGTCACTTGAACGTGTCACAGGTAACGTTACTTAAGAGACAGACTAGACACTTACTTTCTTGGTTGTTGCTAAAAAATCTGTCAGTGTCACTCACTCACCTCGTCTGTCGTTCACTCGCTCACTGTCTCGCAGCTCGCTCACTTTCAATTATCTCGCCAGGCAGTCACCATGTCTTCCTGCTGCTCCAACCTCCTGCGCTTGTCAAGTGAAATCAAGTTACCGCGGACGCGGCGTCAGATGACTTCCAGCCTGAGGTGCCTTTGGTTTAAAAATAAAAGCGATCCCGTGTTTTCCATGCTTTCCATGGAGCTTTTTTTTTTTTTTTCTCGGTGACCTCATAGCTAGATACGGGCCTAAATAGCTCTAACACCTATTGCATCAAAATGTTTTGAAAAACACATCAAGTCCTAGCCTGGTAAACCGCCCGTCACGTGAACTCACATTTCATTTGGTTCTCCGTGACGGTCTGGACCCGCACAGGCAGTTTAAGATGATTGGTCGAGCCATGCCGGGCCGACGAATCAGCGGCGGCCGTAGGCGGGCAGGCTCGTCTGGGCAAGTAGTGGGTACATGGTCTTTGTAGTTCTTTTCACTCGTCAACATCGCGGAAGTGACAGGCAGTCTGAATGAAATTGAATGTAACGTTCCCAATTCTATGTATTAAATTCTAAAAAACGACCCTCAACATTTGGGAAGGCTAAGCCACACAACTAGTTCGTTATAATCTAACTAAATGCTTCGAAGGTGACTTTACGACCGCGAGGACTCAATCAATGAATACCACGGAGATCATCCACAGCAGAGCCGTATAATAGAATCCACAGGCACCTTCCACGATCTGATTGGTTGAAGTTAACACCCACCAGCGGTGATAGACAGATGGGTCATCCAATCACCTGCCAAGTAGCTTGGACAAAGTGCCCGCCTCCGTCAGCGGGTCTGGTGACTTCAAACCCAGATCGACTGGTTTAGTGAAACCTATGTGGAGCTATACCGTCCATCTGGCAGCGTCAGGTTAATCAAGTCCTGCCTCCCACCAATGTTGGATCAACACCAATTTGCATACGGGCCAAACAGATCTACAGACGGCGCCATCGCCACACTGCTACTCACTGTACTGACCCACCTGGAGGAAGCAAACACCTACAGTATGTCAGGATACTCTTCATAGCTCTGCCTTTGACACCATAATCCCCCAGACACTGATATCCAAGCTACTCGACATCGGTCTACATACAGACATTCACTGATGACATCATCATCTAGTGCTTTAGTGACATCATTGTTGAGCAATTGTGCGCACATACAACACATACAACCCAAAAACCACAATTGCTCGAGTGACATCACTGATGATGTCACAATGCCTATGACATCATCAGTGCCTAAGACATCATCAGTCATGTCATAAGATGATTTTGGTCAATAAGGCCGTGGCCACACAGAACAAATAAATGGATAGATGTATGTCCGTTGCATGTACAAGTAACCTACTTGTACAGCAGGTGGCGGAAAAACCCCTTGAAGGTGTCAGCGACCCACCTATAAACCGAGAGAAGAAGAAAGCTGGCGTTAGTTAGCTCTGTGCGCTACGTTACTTATGTGGCAATAAAATGCCACTGAATGACCAGATTGATGTACTGGTCGGCCAGTTCGAGTCATGCTTTGATATCTGTTGGCTAGTTTTTGATATTTATAACGTTAAAATAACATTGTCATATTGATGCGGACAACCCACTCAGCCATTTCCGCTCTGAGAACGCCTCCTCGACTCTGGCTAAATGGACGGTGACTATCCGACTATCCGACCATCCGTCCATCTGATACGTCCATCCAGAAAAAGTTCAGCCCTCTTGAACTTTCTGTCCATCAAAACTTATACAAGTTTGCTGGAATACATACGCTTCATCAGTGCTCTACGGACAGATGCACAGCTGTCTTGAAAATGAATGGAAGTAAACAGAGAAATGAACGCAAATGGACAGACACCACAGATCAGTGTGGCCGCCCCCTAATGATGTCACTGATGACATATAACTTTGCATCACTGATGACATCACCACTCACTGATGACATCACAATGATTGTGTGCAGACATACACATACAGACAGACAGACACTCCTGGAATTATTAGATAGAAAGATAGATAAGATCACAGTTGCTCGATTGACATCACTGATGACATCACAACTGCTCGAGTGACGTCACAGTTGAGGCAATTGCAAATGCATTCAACACACACACACACACACACACACACACAACTGCTCGAGTGACATCACTTCTGTCACAAATCATGACTGACACCGCCCCCACAGACAAACAGACAGACAAATAACAGGACCCACCCACTTAGCCAATTGTATATTAGAGATGCTCCCTTTTATAGAAGGATGTGACATGAGGTTCAGTTAACCTTGCACAGAAACAGCCGGTAGAATTTTTATTTTTTATTTTTATACTTTTGCGTACGCTACATTACTGTCTACTGTCACTTGAGTAAACAAGTTGAATCTTCTACTTTTACTTTTGTTTTTACACAAGTATCTGTACTTCTACTATGAGTAAAGAATGTGTGTACTTTTGCCATGTCTGATTGGCAGCAGCAGAGGCGTTTAGCGCCCCCCAAGGTTCCTCCTGGAAAGACCTAGAAAAATCACAGATCAGACCTCTGCTGGAGCTCTTAAAAAGGTACAGCCAGGGGTCCTGTAAAAGGTGCTGGTGCATAATGATAATTAAGCCCTGCAAAGCAAACAAAGTGTCAGAAACGGGATTTTAATGGCCACTTTTCAGGGCCTGATAGAATGCGAGAGACATTAAGCTAATTGAGTTTTAGAGGCGACGTAAAACTGGCAAAGAGCGATATTCAAAATTAAGAAAATAAACAAAAGGGCTACTCATAAGAAAACAAATGGCTTGGAAGCTAAGTCAACTGAATGACATCACCGAGTCCCACAGCTCAGCGTGGGGGGAGAATGATGTAATGGGAGTTGGAGCAACTTGCCTGCCATTGACTTCTTTAACCTTGAACAGCTATTACCCTCCTCCTGCACCTCCTTACCCAGTCGTATAGCCAGCCACGGCTGTGCTTAGGGAGTCCTTCTTTAATTAATCGTGCGTTCATTATAACAGAAAAAGCTCTAGCCTTTAACTAGGACCGTTAGAGGAAAACAGCCTAACGAGGTCTCCTCTTAATGTGGCTGCTTAACATAACGGTGAGCAAACACATGAATCCAGCAGGAAGTGGGAGGGCGGGGAAACTGTTTGCATAATCTCTTGTTAGCTGTAAACACACATGTCCTCTGTCCTCTGTCTTTCTCAGCTAAAACAAAGCTGCTGATAAGCAAAAGGTAAAGGATATTTGTGGACGTGCTCCTTTTGATCAAAGTCCATTATATTCATAATCCAACATAGCCCTGCCAGCCATAAAGTGTCTTTTACAGTGTAGAATCTATAAAGTGTCTTTTACAGTGTAGAATCTATAAAGTGTCTTTTACAGTGTAGAATCTATAAAGTGTCTTACAGTGTAGAATCTATAAAGTGTCTTTTACAGTGTAGAATCTATAAAGTGTCTTTTACAGTGTAGAATCTATAAAGTGTCTTACAGTGTAGAATCTATAAAGTGTCTTACAGTGTAGAATCTATAAAGTGTCTTACAGTGTAGAATCTATAAAGTGTCTTACAGTGTAGAATCTATAAAGTGTCTTACAGTGTAGAATCTATAAAGTGTCTTACAGTGTAGAATCTATAAAGTGTCTTACAGTGTAGAATCTATAAAGTGTCTTTTACAGTGTAGAATCCATAAAGTGTCTTTTACAGTGTAGAATCCATAAAGTGTCTTTTACAGTGTAGAATCTATAAAGTGTCTTACAGTGTAGAATCTATAAAGTGTCTTACAGTGTAGAATCTATAAAGTGTCTTTTACAGTGTAGAATCCATAAAGTGTCTTTTACAGTGTAGAATCCATAAAGTGTCTTTTACAGTGTAGAATCCATAAAGTGTCTTTTACAGTGTAGAATCCATAAAGTGTCTTTTACAGTGTAGAATCTATAAAGTGTCTTACAGTGTAGAATCTAATCTACACTGTAAGAGAGTGAAAACTCCACTTTAATTAAACTGGTGTAAAAATCCACGCTATGCCAGTGTTTCTTCAGTCGACACCCATCAGTGTTAATTTAACACTTCATCAGTGTTAATTTAACAGCCACCCCAGAACCATATCAACTCTAAGTAGACAAACAACTCTCCAATCAACACTTTTCAACTCCAAATAATTATCAGTGGAAAAAGCAAGATTTACGGCCAAAACATACAGAACGCAGAAGCGCAGCAAAGCGCCGTGAAACGCCGTGGTGCGCAGCCAGTTTTCATTCGGCGCCCATGTTAATTGATCTGACCGTCCACACTGCCCGCGCCGCACCGCGGGGCTCGCTTTGCGCTCTGCTGCGCTTCTGTTCGGCGTCTGTTCTATTTTTTCCGCGAGCTGCGAGCGAATCTGTCAAGCTGAACAGAGCAGATCATACCAGACAGGAAGTCAAGGCATAGAGAATCCGGCCAATTGTCAAATAAAACAAATTTCAAAATGAAAGATTGATAATGATGGTGGTGATCCTATAATATTCCTACAGTGTTCATATAACATTTCTATAGTATTCCTATAATATCCACATAGTACTCCTACAAGCGCCCGTAGCGCCAAATAATGTTAGTTTCTAAAGGATAAGAAAAGAAAAACAAAACAAAAAAAGAAACAGTGTAATTCAGCAGCAGCAGCCATATTTCAGCAGGGAGTGTGCTGCTGCTGAATGCATAGAGAGGAAACACTGGCATTCAGCCCGGGGAACATTGAGCCCTGGGAACATTGAGCCTTGGGAACATTGAGACCTGGGAACATTGAGCCCTGGGAACATTGAGACCTGGGAACATTGAGCCCTGGGAACATTGAGCCCTGGGAACATTGAGACCTGGGAACATTGAGCCCTGGGAACATTGAGCCCTGGGAAGATTGAGACCTGGGAACATTGAGACCTGGGAACACTGAGCCCTGGGAACATTGAGACCTGGGAACATTGAGCCCTGGGAACATTGAGACCTGGGAACATTGAGACCTGGGAACATTGAACCCTGCGAACATTGAGCCCTGGGAACATTGAGCCCTGGGGACATTGAGACCTGGGAACATTGAGCTCTGGGAACATTGAGCTCTGGGAATATTGATCCCTGGGAACATTGAGACCTGGGAACATTGAGCCCTGGGAACACTGAGCTCTGGGAACATTGAGACCTGGGAATATTGAGCTCTGGGAACAATGAGACCTGGGAACATTGATCCCTGGGAACATTGAGCCCTGGGAACATTGAGCCCTGGGAACACTGAGACCTGGGAACATTGAGACCTGTGAACATTGAGCCCTGGGAACATTGAGCCCTGGGAACATTGAACCCTGGGAACATTGAGACCTGGGAACATTGAGCCCCATGGGAACATTGAGCCCTGGGAACATTGAACCCTGGGAACATTGAGACCTGGGAACATTGAACCCTGGGAACATTGAGACCTGGGAACATTGAACCCTGGGAACATTGAGACCTGGGACCATTGAGCCCTGGGAATATTGAGCTCTGGGAACATTGAGACCTGGGAACATTGAGCCCTGGGAACATTGAGCCCTGGGAAGATTGAGACCTGGGAACATTGAGCCTTGGGAATATTGATCCCTGGGAACATTGAGCCCTGGGAACATTGAGCCCTGGGAACATTGAGACCTGGGAACATTGAGACCTGGGAACACTGAGCCCTGGGAACATTGAGACCTGGGAACATTGAGCCCTGGGAACATTGAGACCTGGGAACATT
>NC_139625.1:88075850-88080850 GCF_964638095.1 Poromitra crassiceps | reverse complement strand
GCCAGTACACGTCTCATGTAGGCCAGTACAAGTCTCATGTAGGCCAGTACACGTCTCATGTAGGTCAGTATAAGTCTTTATGTAGGCCATTATAAGTCTTCGTGTAGGCCAGTATAAGTCTTCATGTAGGCCAGTATAAGTCATGTAAGCCAGTATAAGTCATGTAGGTCACTATAAGTCTTCATGTAGGCCAGTATCAGTCTTCATGTAGGCCATTATAAGCCATGTAGGCCAGTATAAGTCTTCATGTAGGCCAGTATAAGTCTTCATGTAGGTCAGTATAAGCCTTCATGTAGGCCAGTATAAGTCTTCATGTAGGCCGGTATAAGTCTTCATGTAGGCCATTATAAGTCTTTGTGTAGGCCAGTATAAGTCTTTGGATAGGCCAGTGTAGGTCTTCATGTAAGCCTGTATAAGTCTTCATGTAGGCCAGTATAAGTCTTCATGTAGGCCAGTATAAGTCTTCGTGTAGGCCAGTATAAGTCTTCATGTAGGCCATTACAAGTCTTTGTGTAGGCCAGTATAAGTCTTCATATAGGCCAGTATAAGTCTTCATGTAGGCCAGTATAAGTCTTCATGTAGGCCAGTATAAGTCTTCATGTAGGCCATTATAAGTCTTTGTGTAGACCAGTACAAGTCTTCATGTAGGCCATTATAAGTCTTCGTGCAGGTCAGTATAAGTCTTCATGTAGGCCAGTATAAGTCATGTAAGGCAGTATAAGTCATGACAGCCAGTATAAGTCATGTAGGTCAGTATGTCTTCATGTAGGTCAGTATAAGCCATGTAGGCCAGTATAAGTCTTCATGTAGGCCATTATAAGCCATGTAGGCCAGTATAAGTCTTCATGTAGGTCAGTATAAGCCATGTAGGCCAGTATAAGTCTTCATGTAGGCCATTATAAGCCATGTAGGTCAGTATAAGTCTTCATGTAGGTCAGTATAAGTCATGGAAGCCAGTATAAGTCATGTAAGACAGTATAAGTCATGTAGGTCACTATAAGTCTTCATGTAGGCCATTATAAGTCTTCGTGTAGGCCAGTATAAGTCTTCATGTAGGCCAGTATAAGTCTTCATGTAGGCCAGTATACTGTGAGTCTTCATGTAGGCCATTATAAGTCTTTGTGTAGGCCAGGGTAAGTCTTCATGTAGGCCATTATAAGTCTTTGTGTAGGCCAGGGTAAGTCTTCATGTAGGCCAGTATACTGTAAGTCTTCATGTAGGCCATTATAAGTCTTTGTGTAGGCCAGGGTAAGTCTTCATGTAGGCCAGTATAAGTCATGTAGGCCTTAGAAGTCTTCATGTAGGCCAGTATAAGTCTTCATGTAGACCAGTATAAGTCATGTAGGCCAGTATAAGTCATGTAGGCCAGCATAAGTCTTCATGTAGGCCAGTATAAGTCATGTAGGCCAGTATAAGTCTTTATAGGCCAGCATAGGTCTTCATGTAGCCCAGTATGTCTTCATGTAGCCCAGTATATGTCTTCATGTAGGCCAGTATAAGTCATGTAGGCCAGTATAAGTCTTTATAGGCCAGCATAGGTCTTCATGTAGCCCAGTATGTCTTCATGTAGCCCAGTATATGTCTTCATGTAGGCCAGTATAAGTCATGTAGGCCAGCATAAGTCTTCATGTAGGCCAGTATAAGTCATGTAGGCCAGTATAAGTCTTTATAGGCCAGCATAGGTCTTCATGTAGCCCAGTATGTCTTCATGTAGGCCAGTATATGTCTTCATGTAGGCCAGTATAAGTCTTTATAGGCCAGCATAAGTCTTCATGTAGCCCAGTATGTCTTCATGTAGCCCAGTATATGTCTTCATGTAGCCCAGTATATGTCTTCATGTAGGCCAGTATAAGTCTTCATGTAGGCCAGTATAAGTCTTCATGTTGGCCAGTATAAGTCATGTAGGCCAGTATAAGTCTTTATAGGCCAGCATAAGTCTTCATGTAGCCCAGTATATGTCTTCATGTAGCCCAGTATATGTCTTCATGTAGGCCAGTATAAGTCATGTTTATGTTTGTTATTGCATTCTGTTATGAGTTATGTCTGCTTTATGTTGACGATTTTCTTTCCAATTAATAATTGTTTTAGCTTGTGTTTGTTTTATGTATCTGTGTGGTTTAGAATTATTTTCAACTAATCAGTTTATTGCATTATTTTTATTACTTTTTTCCACTAACGTTGTAGAAGATTGTTTTCTGTCCAACTGAACTTTAGAAAGCTGTTTTTGGCAAGGTTATTTTCTGTGTAATGTTTCTGGTTATTGTATTATTTTATTTCATTATGTATTTTTATTTTCAATTTTTTGTTTCTTGAATTTTATATTGTAATTTCAGACCCCAGGAAGAATAATCGCTGCCTGAGGCAGTGGTTAATGGGGATCTTAAATAAATATAGGCCAGTATCAGTCTTCATGTAGGCCATTATAAGCCATGTAGGTCAGTATAAGTCTTCATGTAGGTCAGTATAAGTCTCCATGTAGGTCAGTATAAGTCTTCATGTAGGCCAGCATAAGTCATGTAGGCCAGTATAAGCCTTCATGTAGGCCAGTATAAGTCTTCATGTAGGCCAGTATACTGTATGTCTTCATGTAGGCCAGTATAAGTCATGTAGGCCAGTACAAGTCTTCATGTAGGCCAGTATAAGTCTCATGTAGGTCAGCGTAAGTCTTCATGTAAGTCAGTATAAGTCTCCATGTAGGTCAGTATAAGTCTTCATGTAGGCCAGCATAAGTCATGTAGGCCAGTATAAGCCTTCATGTAGGCCAGTATAAGTCTTCATGTAGGCCAGTATAAGTCTTCATGTAGGCCAGTATGTCTTCATGTAGGCAAGTATAAGTCATGTAGGCCAGTGTAAGTCTTCATGTAGGCCAGGATATGTCTTCATGTAGGCCAGTGTAAGTCATGTAGGTCAGTATAAGTCTTCATCCAGACCAGTATAAGTCTTCATGTAGGCCAGTATAAGGCATGTAGGCCAGTATAAGTCTTCATGTAAACCAGTATAAGTCTTCATGCAGGCCAGTATAAGTCTTCATGTAGGCCAGCATAAGTCATGTAGGCCAGTATAAGTCTCCATGCAGGCCAGTATAAGTCATGTAGGCCAGTGTAAGTCTTCATGTAGGCCAGTATAAGTCTTCATGTAGGCCAGTATATGTCTTCATGTAGGCCAGCATAAGTCATGCAGGTCAGTATAAGTCTTCATGTAGACCAGTATAAGTCTTCACGTGGGCCAGTATAAGTCATGTAGGCCAGTATAAGTCTTCATGTAGGTCAGTATAAGTCTTCATGTAAGCCAGTGTAGGTCTTCATGTAAGCCCGTATAAGTCTTCATGTAGGCCAGTATAAGTCTTCATGTAGGCCAGTATAAGTCTTCATGTAAGCCAGTATAAGTCTTCATGTAGGTCAGCATAAGTCTTCATGTAGGGCATTATAAGTCTTCATGTAGGCCAGTATAAGTCTTCATGTAAGCCAGTATAAGTCTTCATGTAGGCCAGTATAAGTCTTCATGTAGGCCAGTATAAGTCTTCATGTAGGCCAGTATAAGTCTTCATGTAGGCCAGTATAAGTCTTCATGTAAGCCAGTAGAAGTCTTCATGTAGGCCAGCATAAGTCCATCCAAAATATCGCTGACCTGGTGTTGCTTGGTCATTTTCAGTGGATGATGTCAAACGCTCTGCACTCTCTCAACTCTGACTTACTCTGAATGATGTGCAAGCTGAAAAGGGCTTTAGGAGCGGGTGGATTTTCCCACTCTGCAGCGGAACAGCAGGAAAAGTCTGTATTAACTTTACACATGGTCTGAGAATGAGTCTTTGTTTCCTCCTTTTCCACAGCCACCACTTAAGGCTGTGCAGAATAAATAAGCTGCAACACAAGGAAACAGTGGAGAGACAGAGCGTGTGTGTGTGTGTGTGTGTGTGTGTGTGTGTGTGTGTGTGTGTGTGTGTGTGTGTGTCTGTGTGTGTGTGTGTGTGTGTGTGTGTGTGTGTGTGTGTGTGTGTGTGTGTGTTCTCTGGACTCTTGCCACAGCTTGGTTGTCAACGTGAATGTAAGTAGGCCGCAAGTGTGAGCAATCACTGGAAATTATACGCTTTTAGAGGGATTTGATATAAAGGTATTAAGCTGGGCTGAGATGTTTGGCAGCCCAAATCGATGGGAGTTATATTCATGGACATGATATGCACCACAACTGCGGCTTCTTGTCAATTCCATCGTATGGCATATTTTCCGACTGTTTGTAAGCGTATGAAGTGGAACCCGTCAGATTGGTGTAATAGGATAAATGCAGCGATGGAGCAGGCCTGGGCCCGGTGAGGGCACCGCATGGTAGGTGGGATGGAAACTTGACTCTTTG
Organism: Poromitra crassiceps; assembly: GCF_964638095.1. Classification (NCBI taxonomy): domain Eukaryota; kingdom Metazoa; phylum Chordata; class Actinopteri; order Beryciformes; family Melamphaidae; genus Poromitra; species Poromitra crassiceps. The sequence goes on along the minus strand of NC_139625.1, from coordinate 88,076,500 downwards.
GGTGCGTCTCCCTTTCCCCGCCGTGCTCGGGCTGCCCGGGCTCGGCTCGCCAGCCTGACTGGAAACTTCAGAAAGCCTCTAAGGCCCGCGGAAGGCCTGGGATGAGCCAGGCCGGCGTTCATTTAGACTCCACTTTTCTTCTTTTGTAGCAGCTCTCTTCAGACTTCACATGCAAAAAGGGGGAAAAAAAATGTCCTCCACGACGGGGAGTGGACAAGGAGTATGAATGATGTGTACTGCGTTTAGCCGGGCGGGATGCTATGGTTCAGTCAGTCTACCATCAACTCTCGGTGTGGCGAATTGCAGTCGGCGCGCGGCCACGCAATCAGGTCCAAATTTCAAGCTCGGTTTAGCTCGCCGTCCGACATGGTTTCTTAGAGGTAACGTATACGCGGGTGTTATGACGATGCACTCCTGTTTATCGGGTTGTAAAATGCCTGAGATGGAACTGATGAGATGGAGCCGGGTGTCCCTGTGGTGAGATCACTGCCCAGCTGGAGACATGTGATCTCTCAGGTCTGATTGTAAACGCTCAAACCTGAGAGCCAAATCCATACGCCTCCACGTCGCTCTGTTTCCTCCCACTGCTGACTAACGCACTTTGGAAATTCCATTTCTCTGCAGTGCATTCAGGTCTAATGAACTCTTTT